>NC_056728.1:941445968-941465968 GCF_019279795.1 Protopterus annectens | reverse complement strand
ATATATATATATATATATATATATATATATATATATGTATCTATGTATTAATATATATATATATATATATATATATATATATATATATATACATACATACATACACATATACATACATACATACATGCATGCGCACACACACACACACACACACACACACACACACACACACACACACACACAGAGGGATGGGAGAAGCTCCCACATGGGGAGTTGCAGCGGGCTTGCAGTTTGCAAAAATGCGCTGGCATTATGCTTTAACTTTTAATAGTAAATATGCTGCTTGAAGGCTATGCCATATAATTTTCCTTTAAAATAATTTCATCAAATATTGCAGTTGCTTTGCTGTATACTATAAGCAATAGTGGCTGGAACAACTGAAATAAACAGTTATCTTGCCTCAGGATTCCACTTCATGGTGGTCTCATGTGCTTTAGTGGCATAGTCAGAATGAATTGAAACACCTCTGTTGGAAAATGTTTGTCACAGTTGCGTGACTACTGTTTCAGATTTACTATAAAACAGTTTATATTATTTTCTGTTGCATGTGGTTTTGTAACCTTTTATGTAAACTTGGAAGCAATTATTCGCAGTAGATGCATGCTGAGGACACACATACATACAAACTGTACTACTCCAATATTATTTGCTGACTAGAAGGCTTTTCTTACCTACAACTGCCCGTTTGCCTTATTTTTTGGTGTTTAAGTAGCACTGTCATACCTCCCAAACTCTTAGCACACGAAATTTGGACAAAGCCTAAAATAATGGGGATACAAAGGCCCAAACTTAGGGACAGACTTTAAATGTTGCTCTTACAAACTTAGAAAGTTGCTAGAATAACATGATTTGTTTTAGCACTCATTTTCTGAAGGATGTGAAGTCGGAAACTCAAATTAATATAATTATTTAGTGACTTCAATCCTGAGTGATTCGCCAGAAAAACACAAATTTTATGAGGAACTGACCAAAGATATCAGACAAAAATCTGGACATTCTGTGGGAATCTGGACAGTTAAGAGGTATGTGATTGCTTAATGGAACAGATATGAGGGCCACACGTACATTTCCTGTCCAAGACTGAAGTACCTGTATTCTAGCCTACAAATGGTCAAGCTTTAAGAGGAGTCAAAAACATGTACTTTTTAAGCATTTGGGGCTATGGAATATGAGACAAGTTTTGAGCAACCTAATTGCTTCAAGGAATAAAGATTAAAATTATTTTTCTAAGTTTAATTTTCAATAATCAGTGTGCTGGAAATAGCTAAAATAAATGGCATGTTATTTTCAAATTTCACTCACAAGTGCATTGAGGCTTGTACCTGTACTAGACTGCATAAAAGCACTGCAGTCTAAACTTTAAAAGGCTGAAAAATGTCCAGGAAGGTTGATATGCTGTCAGTAAATCATGAAGTATGCAGTTATCAGACTATTTCTAAACCCACGCCTGGTGCTTCCATCTAAGACCTTTTGGCTTTAATGCAAACAATTAGCAACAGGTAACTGAGTAGGCAAGATGGAACAAAGAATGTGAAATTAATAGCAAATGATGAAATCTTATATCACTGGGGTTAACTTTTATGTTTCTCTTGAAAAATCACATTGCTACAGGCAACTCTGGGATTAAAAACATCATTTCATTCTCAAGAGACCTCCACGTAAAAGATATATAGACCTGTCCCTTCTTAAATAATTAATTATGATCTCGGTCCATTATCTGATTCAATGACTTGTCAAACTACACAAAAAGAAGGTGTGTTTTTTGTTTGTTGTAGATGGATGACAGCCACCGACACTATTAGAGGTGTCACTTATCAGATCCTTGCTAAACTGTAAAGTAATCAGGTTGCTACACCTAGCTCTGCATCTTAAAGAGTATAACATGATCTGAGGAGTTATGACCACAGAGTGAACTATATGTCCTCTAATTACACCTAGGTGTACACATATCAGGGGCATATACATTAACTTGAAGGTGAGTGGTGTAATTCACAACAACAGTTAAGTTTTACCACAATCATATCAGCTACAAAGGTTTAGCACAGAGGTTGCAAACAACCTGAAAATTTTGTGCAGAGCACAAAAGCCATAAAAGAAAATTACCCAAAAGCTTGAGAAGGCACAAGTATTGCAAAAGGGATCTTCGTTAAAGACATGCGCAGTGCTTCTAAAGAAATTCAGATTGATGCCTAAAATATCTAGGATATCCTAAGTCCAAAGGGCACTGTATTTAGGCTCTGATTCCATTAACTACAGATTTTGTATAACAGGTTTATACTGTATTCTCTCCACTGTCCTAGTTTGGGCTTGGCTGCTTAAAACTCATATAGCTGCATCTTTGTGGAATACTCAGACAAACTCCAGACTTTACATTTTCAACCCTCAGCTCAACAGACTCTTTAACTTAGCAGATTTATAGGACATAGTTGTCACGCCATACACAGTGATAGAAAATATTTTAAAATAATCTTGTTGGAATGCAAAATGGTATCCAGACACAAAATGAAATGGAATGTTCTCTTACATTCACTTTCCACAGGGATGGGATCCAGGCTGGGGGTGTGATCTGCCAGAACTGTTCTAACGGAAGAAGGCTCCTGCTGGATGTCTTCCAAATGGAATTGTTTCTTACCAGATGCTTGCCAGCTTTGAGGAAGAGGAGTTGACCCTACAATGCTCAGCAGCAATGTGCACATAGACAAAACATCCCATAACTTCATCTTAGATGGGCTTCCAGTTGAGGGACCTACATTGGGAAACAACACAACACTATTAATTACATTGGCCTGGAGTTTTTCAGGTGGCTGACAATCTATACTACATAAAAGGAATATGTGGACACATGATTCTTGTTGGTAATACAGTTCTACTTTGGCTTTATATGCTTCCCAGGCAGGAAGAAGAAGAGGGGCTGCAACCAGGAAGTAAAGGAAATATACTATTGTAGTTCAGCACAGTTAGGAAATATACTATTGTAGTTCAGCACAGTTTTCACAGTATTTTATATGTAACCATTCACAGTCATTTTCTTCTAGAAAAGCAAGCAGAGTATTTTCTTAACATAAATCTAAATACATTTCAGTACAAATCCTTTCAGCCATTCCAGACTTTGCCGCAGCTTTTGATTAGGCCTTTCTAAAATGTGTAATTTTTTTTTTTACAAGAAAATGAGAAATGCAATCAATAAATCTTGTCAAACATTGCAATTACTGGATTCTTACCGCTCAGACTGTAAATGTTCATGGATGCAAGTGGGACCCAACAAATAAAAGAGCACTGACATGAAGTATTAGAAAAATGTTTAATGAGAAAATATCACTGTAAACAGTTACTGAACTTAGGCATAACTATTCCCTAGAGCAAAATTTCTTGGTGAAGCTAGCGTAAGGAGGCTTATGCCTGTTTTAGGGGTGTCGCAAACAAATTGAGATTACTGTGAACTTAAAACAGTAACTCTGTGATGTTGTTGTAATTTTGTTTCTCTGTTGGCTAAGGCTAAATTCAAGAGAATTTTGAATGTGCCAGGCCAGCTATGGGTACTTACAGTGCATCATATGTTTTTCTGTATGGAGATACCCAGAGTAATTCTAGGCACACTGTCATGGTGAATGCTCCGGTTTGAGAAGCATTCACTGTGACTGAGTATTAGAACCTATGCCCTAGAGCTACTAAAGTATTTACAGGAAAAGCACAAATCTAACTCAGTCTATGATACAGACATCTGATTTAATGCTGCAGCTTAAAATTGCTATTAAACTACTGATCTAGAAGTTACTTTCTAGTACCAACTGAAAGAAGTGAAGGAATGCTACACAAACAGTACAGCATCCATTATGTTCATGTTAAAATTGCATATGCTAATATAAAGAATTTGATCCTATCAACGTTCCATGTGAATAGTAACACTATTTTAAAAATGCCCCTGGTTTTAGTTATATGTCCTAGATTCATTTTAGCTCTGTCCTTAATTTCAAAGACAAGAAGTTAAAAGATGTGTTTTAGTATAAAAAGATATTAACAGGACAGCTTTTGATATCCTGATCCAAGATCAGTATACTACAGCTAAGGGAAGAAAGTGTCAAGGTCTTCAAATGGTTTGTCAGCTCTTGTCAGAATAACCTGCAGAGAAAATGGAATTAAACCCTTTCATCTAGTAATTTAAAAATGTCACACTGGAGTCAGCTTGAGGCTTGGTTGTTTACTCCTAGTTAAATTAAAAAAAAAAAAAAAAAAAATATATATATATATATATATATATATATATATATATATATATATATATATATATATATACATACACAGAGAGACAGGGGGCTGTTTCCAGTATACAAGACGAAAGCAACAGCTATTTCTGAACTCCAGCATTTTTGTTTGCTCTGCATCCTACAGTTCCTAGCATCTCTAAGGCATCAAATATCGTTTAACAATGATCCTATATGCTTACTTTCAGATGGCTTTTCTAAAGATAGTTCATTTAAGAAGGTTAAGCTGTAGAACTTATGAGAAAGTGGCTTATTACAGATAATCTTAATTAAACCCAAATAGTTCTGTATACCCCCTGTGTATAGATTGTATTAACAGAGGTGGAATTTCTGAACATGCTTGTGGTAATTTTACTATTGTAACTTTTTTTAAAATTTTAAGTCAGTAGTATACACCATTGTAAATATTTTTGAAAGACAGATGAAAGCAATGTGACACAGAAAAATATTGCACATATGAAGTATCAATTTATTCAAAATGTTGCTTTTATGGGATTGTTCTAGCCTTACAGTCAATGTTTCATACTATTTACTTTTGAAGTTGAAGTAGTGCATACTAAGAGCATGTCTGTTTGCTACTATTTCAGTCATTACTGGAGTAACAACAGTAATACCACTGATGTATGCCCGAGTGGTGAATATGCAGGTTCCATGCTCAGATCTCTGCCAAATTCAATTTTACTTTTATATTCATCATTATAACTGAAATTCTTGTTGATTTACAGGAATGTGACTCAAAGAAAAATATTACACCGTGTTCCTTAGAAGACTTAATTATTTGTGTGTTACATCGAAATTGTGTGTGTGTGTGTGTGTGTGTGTGTGTGTGTGTGTGTGTGTGTGTGTGTGTGTGTACATGTATATGCGCATGCTTCAATTCTTCCTTGCTTATTTTGCTTTTAAACATTAGCCCAGGGATTTTAAGGATTATCACCACTAAATCTTATTACAGCACCCATACATTTGGAATACTTTTTAGGAAACAGATTACTTCTGTTGACACCAGTAAAAGAACCTTGTAAAATGCAGAAGACAAGATGGAGCTTCTAAGCTAATATGCTGAGAAGGACATAATGGTTGTGAAGGACATCATTAACATTAAGTGAATTACCTTTAACCTATCAAACTAATCTGTTACTGCTTCAATGCCCTCACACTCTACCAGACATAAGACTGGCCCTGCTTTCACTGGTATATTGTAATTAGCTGTTTTGCAGGCTTTCCTTATTGCACTTGATTGTTTTGTCTCTTTTAAACCAAGAATAATGCTGTCCCGCCCCATCTGGTTTAATCTTGCTTAGAGTATTTTCCTTTGCTTCTGTTAAAACTGCCGTTTGCCTAAGTTGTTGAAGTCTGCAATGAGTCAACAATCTCTGATAATTGTGATGTGGTGTCCAGACTATGCTCATCCTGCAGGGTAACCTCTTGTTTATTACTACAACTACTACAAATGTATAGTGAGTGATATCACTTGAGTCATGGCACACAGATGTACGACTTGCTAAGAAACAATAAATTGTAGGTGGTATTCATTATATGCACTATTAGGCTACTTATATCTGTACAGTGACCTTTATAGAGGAGAAGAACTCATAACAAAGAATCAAATTACACTGGAAACAAAATGCCCGGGCTGCCATAAGGGAAAAAATTAAATGGAAAAGGGCAACATACTTGAGAATGAAAATATGCAAACATGTATTCAAAACATAATTGACAGATAATTAAATAAATACATAAGGAAAGAAAGAAAGAAATAGTCACTATAGCATGTACAATATGTTAAAACAATGCATACAGGTATGATTTTATGCAACAAGGACTTCAGACTGACTTATAAGTCTGAAATACTAATAGTTGCTGCATGCAAGCTTACCTGCATGCAGAATGTATATTATCACACTGATCTTTTTGATATCGTGAGGAAATATTTGCAAATATATATTCCAGAACGAATAAAACTATGCCTAAGATTGACCTTTGTTAAACTTTAGTATATAAATCTGACACTCCAAGCATGCTCAGTTCATATTTCAGCAGTTCAACAATGTCTGGGGATTGCAGACTTACCTCCAGAAGTCAGCAGTGTTCAAAAAAATTCAGTCATGCAGTTACTGAGGACAGAAAATGAGGGTACTGGGTAGAAACTAATATTCATAAATTCTGCATGATGTGGATGTCACACTGGATTCTGCTGCCTAGCCTACACCAAGGGTCGATGACTCTCGTGCATTGAGGAATAAAGAAGGGAGGAACTTCTAGTTTTCTAGTCACGTTATACTAAAAGTAATAAAGGTTCCACGAGAAACAGAATATTCTTGCAAGGGGGTTTTGTTCTGTACATCTTTATACATGTAATTAAAAGTGCTGCCCACAAGAAAGAATAATAAGAACAGCAGAAAAGATCGTTGGCACTACTCTTCCTACATTACAGGAGCTCTTTGAACTGAGATGTAAAAAGAGGTCCTGCAAAATACTGAGTGACACTTCTCATCCAGCGTATGGTTGGTTCACTAAACTTGCTTCTGGTAGATGGTATGGAGTATCCACTGCAGGACCTCCAGATTCATGTACAGTTTTTATCCAACTGCAATAAGACTCGTTAATGCAGACATCAATCTGGATGTATCAAAATTATAACAGACTGTTACCCTCTCATTCTTTTTTCTTATTTTTTTCATACAGTAATTCTGTTTATTTATTGCATACTAAAATTAATATATTCTCATTTAAGTGCAATTCCAATCACTTCCTTATGTGCAAAATCAACCAGTCTGCATAGTACTGCGTAACCATACGCATGCGCAGTACATCAGAACTGCTGCAGAATACTGGACAGCTGCGGAAGGGCAGCAAGGAGGCATTATACAATGCCATTATTTAAGAAAAGTATTTTTTTCTTAAATAATGTCATTGCATAATAGCAATAACCTACTTCTGGGTGTGGGTAGTGCTGGATTTACCCACGGTTTTCTTTGTTTGGCCACTCGGGCTTCGCCCTCATGACCAAACCACACCAACCATATCATGGGTAAATCCAGCATTACCCACACCCAGGAGTGGGTTATTGCTTAAATAGTCAGTGTTGTCCAATGTAATAAATAGTGTACAAGCATGTGACAGCTACTTAAGATATTTAGTTTTGTACTATAAGCCGCGGTGGTACAGTGGCGTTGTTGCCTCACAGCAAGAGGTTCTTCTGTTCGATTCATGGCTGGAGTGCCTTCTGCATGTCCTCCCCACGGTCGAGTGGCCTCTGAAAGACATGCGTGAATGGGCGTGCCTTCTCTGAAGGTTGGGTGCCGGGCTGGCAACTCGGTACCATAAAAAAATCTACTGCCAATCATTAGCGGACCGGAGTTCCGCTGTGGTGACCCCTAACCGGGAAAAGCCGAAAAAGACAAACAACAACTATAGTTATTGCTTATTCTTTAATACCTATCATGCGTGTCTTTTTGTGTTTGTTTTCTCCTGTAAAAGAACTGACACTCTAAATTTCCTTTAGGTGGCACTTGTGTTTCCTAAATGACAATAAAGTTTCTTTGAATCTTACTAAATATCCCATTCTGGAGGAGTACTGCAACTTCAGCTTGCAAAATTAGCAGCGTACATCACTGAGGACAAATTTCCCATACTTTCAAAAATCATGCTTTCCTTGTCTTGGGTATGTTTAGTGAGTTTGAACTGGTCAGAAATGTGTTTCTCAAAAAACGATTGGTATACACGGTGGCTTCCTTCAGCTCCAGAAAAGTCTTTAAATGTTAAGGGACCCATCCGCTTGCTGCACTTGCTTGGTAGTTAACTCTGACTGATCGAATCTCGCCAAAGGTTAGGTAACTAAGAAATATTTTAATCTGGGCCTGTACAAATTGTGGAGTTAAGATAGTTCTCTGTTCAAGTTTCTATTCTAATTCTTGGGGTCTTAAAGTTTATCAGGTGTGCATGCCGAGGAGTCTACTGTTTTTAAACGCAGAGAAAGGGGACAATAATACAAAAAGAATTGTCTGTATCGGCAACAGCTATAGTAGGATCTGGGTCTGTACTGCCTCATCATTCTGTTGGAAGTTTTATACCTTTATGTGCATTTGTAGATACACGCGGGCAACTAATTTGATGTAGCTCCTTCCAGCGTGAAACACGGTAACCAGCTACAGCAAACTCTTCTTTCGGATGTTTGTGTATCAGACTGCCACAAACCTCGCATTCTTGTTCAACAGAATATTAACAGGCCCATGACGTCCTTGTCTTCAGGACACGACCTCAAAGGCCTTGTCATATGCAACTACTGTGGCGCCAAAAATACAGCAGTACGGCTGAAACGCTTGCAGTGCAGTTTTAGAAGCATTTCTGATAAGAACCAGCTTTAATACAACATTGCGTGTGTGTGTGTGTGGGGGGGGGGCTCGCTTCAAGTATGACAGCACAGTAGGTACATTTAGTAGAAGTGGCTCTGGAGGATTCCCTGTTTTACGCAGCAACTATCCATTTTATTTGATAGTGGGCATACCTCCAAATTGTTCCAGATTTTCAAGGACGTCCCTGGTTTTGATTCAAATTTTAGCACTGTCTCTCTTAAGTACTCCTTAAACTGGTGACTTTTTGGGAACAGGTGGTGAATTACCCTTAATAAATAATGACAATAAATAGAGTTATAGACTTCTTTTCCTTCTGCAAATTAATGTTAATTCAGATTCTCTTATTTGTCAGTGTCTCAGGTTAAACTTAGTAATATTTTAATAGTGTCCCTGAGTATTTCTTGATTTGTCCCCGATTCTGTTCTGGTTGAGAGCTACGACAGCGGGCCTTAAAAAAGTTTTCGACCGAAACTGTTCATGCCTGTCAAGTGTACCTCATTGCGAGGACTATTTCTCGTTTTGAGCCTTAACCACCATGTGAGCTTCCTAATTGAAGCTGTTGCCAATCGTTCCACATTTTTCCCATTTGTTCCACAGAATGAGATACAGTATTCCACATTGTGGAGATGGAATTTTGAAGGATATATGGATATAAAATTGCTGAGCAGTACTATCATTGCCTATCATGGCAAAAGGTGCTCCCTAAGGCAATGGCCAGAAATGTTTGATTTGTACACCAAACTTAGATTCTGGTACAGTGGTACTCCCCCCCCCCCCCCCAATAGCCAGAAATGTATGATTTGTACAACAAACTCATGTACCTACAACGGAACAACACAAGAGTTAGATGGATAGTATCTATAGACAAACAGATACATAAGATATGTCCTTTTTCTGTTACACACATATCCCAAATAGTGGATTAAAGATGCAGTGTATGTATTAAAAGTATTACACCAGAAGCCCTTAGTTGAGTAACTAGCAATAATACATCAAGGACATATCACTCTGGAAGTAGCTAGTTAACTTCTATTCTGGCTTATTGGTACTTTTCAGATTATTTATGTATTTGAAACTAGAGCATTTAGTACTGGCAATATGATTCCCCTTAAAAATGAATTTGCACACCATAACTTATATGGTGTACATATCTGGCTACACCCTTACAAGTATCTGCAGGGAGTTTGTAAACTGCATTATAAAGACATCAGTTTATTCTGGTTGCAGGATATCCAAAAGATAACCTCACAGAATGATGCATTCTTTGTCCTGCTTTTATATCTTCCAGCTTTTTTAAAGCGTTTCATTTTTATCACACTAGCAAACTACAGACTGTTTTTTAAAATTTCACACAATGATTCTACTCAGTTTTGCTGGAAACTACACAAGTACATACTGTATGCCGTTTAACTGTAATTACTTTGAGTTTGGCATAACACTTGTCAGACTGGCTATGCGTTACACATTTGCTAAATTGTTAGGTGGTTAGTAATGTGTGACATCCCCTAATCAATGTGACTGCAGTCATCATCCACTGAAAACAGCATATTATTACCTGAGTAAAGCTCATCTCCTGTCCATGAAACAGTGAAACCTTGATATTTGCATGTGGACAACAGTAAATCAAATATACTTTCTGGTTAAAACCCAGCATTAGTTATACAAGCATCTTTCATGATTAACTAAACTACTAAGTTTTGTCAAGGCAGACCAGATGGAGCAATACAAAGTGTCTAAAAGAGAGACACCTTTCTTAGATATAGTTATACCATATGCATGTTGCCAACATGTCTTGTAAGCAGACACAAAGTTGTTCTGACAGCCTGCTATAATTTACTACCATTGGGATGTAAAATCTACATTTTACCCTAAACTGCTTACTGATTACTAATAGTAACGTTTAATTTGAACAAAACACTTGCATACTTGCTATCTGTAAGTAGTAGTAAACAAGGTCTGCATAATTACCACATTGGCTACAAAAAAAAAAAAAAAAAAAAAAAAAGAACATCATTGCGAAATCCTACCAAAAGACTAATGACTTCATGTAACAGCAAAGACACCACGTCTAATCTGTTAGACCTACATACGCTCAGACTAGAGATACAGGCCACCTGTAACACACAAAGTCAACCTAGATACACACGTTACCCCTTTTGGCTCTAATGTAAAAATACAGTTACATACAGTAGTAAGCAGACATCGGTGTATGTCTTTTTCTTGTGCATAATCAAATATACGTCAGTTTAAGACAATGGCTTGACTGAATACTCAGAAACATTTCTGCAGATCTGTAGGTTACAAGTTAAGAGCGTATAAGGGCATAGCCACCGATTCACTTTGGACAGCCAGTGTGTGGCACGGGCAACTCATGAAAACACAATTTCCGACAGTTTGTTTTCAAAATACAGTTATGTGCCGCGTAAATACCTTGTATAGGAGAGTACGCGTACTACTACCAGCAAAGCAACTGTGCTATTTTGGCTCTGTTTAATGAACGTTATCGTAAATAAAGGTTCGCGACCTATTTTACTTTATAAAATATACGAATCAATAGAAATAATTTGATGAAGTACATAAACAGGCCTTTCCTCAAATGGGTTTATTTATGCTACCAGTCCTTTTTCACCTAAACCTTACTGCGTAGTAAGGAGACATCCAACTCCTAGAAGCTGGTAATATTAACCAGAACCAGAAGACCACCACCACAACACATATTAGTTCTTCCTTCTAAAATCTTCACTACGACCAGTAATGAAAACATAACAGCTAAAGCAAAACAATTGCGTATTATCTGAATATCATGCTCTTGACACATAAAAAGAAACATGACGGCAGCGCTTTCAGTTGAGGTAACAAATGTTTCCAGATCTGTACAAACACGTTAACAGGACATCACTGACACACAACAAACTAGCTAACTGAACTGTCCTCACTGACCAGTGTGTCCTCTGTTAAGTCACCAATACAGTCAAAATACTGAACACAAACTAAAGGGAAACATTACATCTAGTGTTAGATGTTACCCTTTTTAAAGTTGCTGGGACATCCCCTCCCTTTCATAAGCCTGTGCAGTGCTACAAGTGATCTGATTATGTCGGCTACACCTTAACAAAGTCAGATCAACTGACTACACTGTATTTTGAGAGATTTACGGGTTGTGCGTGCGTGTGTTTGTTTTCAGGTTGTTTTGACCCCAGTTTTAAAAATTCACAATGTATTAATTACACTGGTGGAATCACTAGTTGAATCAAATGTTTTTTCTCTTCTCTCTCATGCACAGCTCTCAACAAATCGGGGACAAACCTCAACAAAATGGGGGACAAATCCAGAAGTAAATAGGGACAATCAGGGACACATTTAAAACGTTAGTACTATTATCTTTAGTTATTGACAGATTGAGAAAATGTTAATTCATTTACATTTAAAAGTCTATAACTCCTATTATTCATTAACTGTAAATCACAATTTGTCCAAAAGTCACCACTTTTAGGAGCGACGAAGAGGGACAGAACTAAAAACTGAGTCAAAATTAGGGACATCCATGAAAATCAGGGACAGCTAAGAGGTATGCCCTCATAATTAGTTATTTATTCGGCTGGTTAGAGGTTTTGATCGATTCAACACATCCTGACTGATAGCAACGTGCCCAGGTATAAAACGCGTTCTTGCCTGGAAGGCACGTAGGTGTGCTCTTATCAGGATGTAATCTACACCTTGTCCTGAGTTAATGCTTACTAGTTTGGTGGTTGCAAGACAGTAAAGAGACAATGAAGGCACATTCCTACCTATGACTCGGTTGGATTACACTAGTGAAAAGTAGTGTCAGAGCCAAATGGGTGAAACACTATGACACAAAGCAGAGGTCTCCAGTCACAAGGGAGTAACTAGGCACTCTGTACTTTTAAGTAGAATTTTCTACGCAATGCTTAGAACCCCCCCCCCCCCCAGCATTTTAGGCATTACTATGTCCGTCCACACCGCCCACAACTGTCTCCAGTAAGAGTTTCATAGATTGAAAAAAAATCTATTTAATGGTTTTACAAAAAAAAAGTGATGCAAACATTTTTAAGTGTGTGTGTGTTGGGTGGTTCAATTGTTTAACTAACAGGTGGGTTTGGGGCAGCAGTAACAGCAGATGAGTACGAAATTATACCTTTTTGGCTACAGCTTACATTCCTCCTACATTTTTTGCACGTTTGGAATCTGCACCATTCACACAATACTGCTAACACACGAGTTGTGGTCATGTCATTGGCTATTGTGCACTTTCAATGCGCATCTTGCAGTAAATCTGAGTGACTGTACTTAGTGCCGAGTAATTGCCGGCCAAATGTCACACGTCCAGCAAACTTCAGCAGTAGGCATAATAAGCATCAGACAGCAAAGACGAAAACCTTGCTCTGCTGCTGCCATAGAATGCATTAAATATTACGGGGAAAAGCAGAAAGACACAAAAAATATGTACTAGTTATGGAGTGACAGCTCTAGCGGAGTTTGTCAAATATAGGCGTTCAGCTCCCAGCTTTTCTGAAAGCAGCATGACTTCGGTGTTTGGTAACCAGCTTACCTGGAGTCCACGCTGGAAAATGGAAAAGAGAACTACCATGCTAAAACTCAGTTTGCAAGATTCCGTTTTAGTGGGATTTCTGGCAGCACATTTGGAACTGGTGCCTATGTGCCACCTTTAAAGTACTCTTAATCAGCTAACTATACTCTTTCTACAAGCCCAGCAACGCATTTACTTACCTTGTATGTGGTCTCTTCAGACCGAAAAGAGACATTAATTTTGAAGACCTGGACCAAAATTCATTAAAAAAGCCCTTCGGTTTTGATTTACACAGCGCAAGTATTCCACAAGTATCCTTCAGCTGAGACCCCTTTCCTAAACATTATTATAGAATTGGATGCCACTGATTCCAAATATCCGCTCCTTAGCACTTTATGGTTTTAAGTCTAGTAGCAGAAGAGGCCCTTGCGGATCAAGCTTAGCAATCTACTATGATATCGTGAAGGCAGTCGATGATGCTCACGAGTCCTGAGTGGAAATCTGAGAAATGCATACACTCAACAACTGCGGGGAATCAGATGAAGACATCAGGCTCCTGTAACAGCAGCTGGCTCCGGGAGCACAGTAAGGGACACAAACACAGGACAGCTGAGGCTAAGTGATGGCTTCAGTGCAAGGCTGATTAAGGTTGTCACTTCTAAGTTGTGCAGCCCAACTCCTTCTCTTACAGTGGCAAACGTTAAATCCAACCGTGGAAATGTGAGAGTTATGAGCAAGGCAGGTGAGTACTATGGGTGCAGGAATCCAAACTTGGCGCGGAGCTTAAAAAACCTTGCCTCCTTCCTAGCAGTATAACTTAACACTGTTTAATCCTGGGTTCTTGTCCTTAATGTATCGAAAATGTTGCAGCCAGTCAGGGAACAGATATGGATATACCGCCGAGTAGCTTCGAGACAGATGGTCTGCAGTCCACATAACAGGAGCAGCTCGGTTTACCAAGGAGAGCTGGAATGAAGATGGATTTATACTCTTCCCCTGTGACGCGCTCCGCATGCCCGCTCTCTGATTCTCTTTTAAAGTGGAAATGTCTGAGGATTGAAGTCAGTTCCTTACATAGCTTGCGTGGTTCGAGTGCCGGGGCATCGATTCTCCGTTTGTAATAGCGACGCGGGCTTCGTCTGATTATTTGCAAATATTAGGAAAAATCAAAAGAGAAATCCAACCAAGAGGTCCATTAGCTGCACTGTTCGCTTCAGAACTAGGGTGAGGCAGCTTGCCCGGTCTGGTTGACAGCTCAGACATTAAAGCTTAACCTTATTACATATTAACCTGACGGGTGATATTAGCAAGGAATTCTTCTCTGTTATGGTAAAGTGACAGCAGCTTTTGGCCCTGTATATTCTTTGCTGACTCACAGAGTTAAACGCAAAGCAGGTATAAAGGGTAGAGCCGCATCTCCAGTAAAGAACAAGGTTATCCTGGATAGGGTATATTACTTCTTTCAAGTATGCTCTGTTTTGACTGGAACCCAGCTGTAATTTATGACACTGTATACAATGTAACAACAAATAACGTTTTATCTAACAACATCTATTCCAACACTTGGGGGTTGCTTAGTGGTTTATCACATATCATGTAGTTGTACTAGTTCTTTTTATCTGTATCTACATTCACAAGTTAAAAGGTTCCATTTTATCTGTCCCTATTTTTATTGCTTTGCACTGCAAGTTGACTCCTGCAGACAGCAGTGAAGGTGCAAAACTTTATTAGAAGCAGGGAAATAATTAGCAGCTCTGCTTTGAGTCTTGGCAGTATTTCTAAGTTTAGCGCCCTTTCTCATGCAGAAGCACAATGAACAAACTGCCTAACATAATAATAAGGTTTTATTTATTTATTTTCTTACCTCAGTTTTAAACCTAGCTTTAAATACTTTGCTATTGGCAATTTCTATGATCTTGTGCCTTAAGGCTTTTGGTTCAAAAGGAAGTTAACTTAGGACAGGTATGTTTCATTTTAAAACCAGCACAGACCATAGGCCATTAAATCAGTTTTATTCACCATTAAGGATGTGTTTTGATTACAAAACATAAATACAGTAACAAACCCCAGCCATGGTTAATTGACACCCTTACACATAAACTGACATGCTGCTATTGTACAGGAGTCAGCATGACATTTCTATCTTTCTGAGCAAAACTGCATTTGTCTAGATATGGCTTTTCAACTAATTTTTAAACTTTATTTGTCCACCTAAAAACAAAATAGCTCCATCCTTAGCCCCACCCACCCCAGGTGGAAATACATTGGTATCCATCCTGCTTTCAGGGGAACTGAGTGGATATCAAGTCCTAATGAGTGATTTCCTTACTCTGTGGACTGTGCATTTTTTGTAGGCTTACCTTTACCAGAAGCAGACAGTCGCAACACAATCGATTTTGTAAGTCACTTTATAGTATAAGTTAACTTATTAGAGTCCAGATTTATTATGTTAACCCAATGACATTACTCAGGTATTCAGTTCTCCAAGATGAGTTGTGATTTTCCAAAGGGAAATGCACTGATTGCAAACCACTTTTGCGTAATGCACAGTACTGAAATTTAGAGGGAGAGCACATTCTATTATTAAATGTCTTTGCTTATAAAACTTGATAGGGCAGTGGTCACAGTAGTCTTTGCAATTTCAGAAGCAACCCATCTTTAGAATCGACGTTTGCTGTTGTATATTTTTACTATATGAATTTCCACAAAATATTGTCATGAAAAATGTTATTTTTGTAGTTCAGGTTCCTTTGGATAAAATTCCTGACCTTTGGATATTGTTTCTAGTAATGAGTTTGCATTGTCTTCCCCAAATCCTTATAAATTTTCTGTGAGTACTCCTGCTTTTTTACTTCTCCTAAAACAAAAATTTATTTTATTTATGTTTTTGAAAATTGTTATTCAAGCAGTCCCTCTAGGCCACAGACCTATTTTATTATGGGAGACCTAAGAAGTGTAAAGTTCTTCATGAAGATCAATAAATAATACCACATATGGAAGTTATAAATAGGGTTATAATACAGCAATGCAAATAATGCATTGAAATATGATTGTTTACATTTCCTACAGTGAATGACAAAAATATACAAGAAGTGCAGGATATGGACCTGTTCTGAGAAAACAAATATTTACAGTGAATATCAAGATTATTAAGAAATTAAATAGTGGAGCTGTTTATTACGTTTTGGGACACACACACACACACACACACACACACACACACACACACACACACACACACACACACTCACTTCATTATTTTGTTGTCAAGATTTATTTATTTATTTTTGTGGCAAAGACAAGTCTCAGAATTAGTTACACCAATGTGCCCACTGATGACACAGTATCAGGTCAACTACAGATGCTCACATTCTAGCTGTTTGTGACACACTTGCCTGCTGCCACTTGCTCAAAAAAGTAAGCACTCAACTCCCACTAGTGTGATTTCTCATTTCTACATAACCTTCCCAACACCTGATTCTGTAAACTACATAGCCCTACCAGAACCAACCAAAACCCTAAACCTAAAACTCCTGCTCAATTCCCAACCTGTTTCCTCAGTTGCTTACCCTAAACCTTCACTCCAGCTCCCTAACCCTAAAGTCCCTGATCACTCCTTAAACCTAAAACCCCAACCCCCCAAACCTAATGCCCCCAATTACTGCCTATCCTAAAAACTCCAACCCCTTTCTGTAAACAAAAACAAACCAGAAACTAGGTCTGCTATATTGGAACAATCTAGACTTACCCTGGGCCAGGCACTCCTCCTCCCCTCCCTCTTATATGCCACCCCAGTTCTTATCAATATCCAGGACACCACTCTAAACAAACTCCAACAGACTTACCATAAAATAGCCAGATTCATTACTAACTCCCCATACAACTCAAACCACTGCATTTCTTTAAACTCTCTTCAATAGCTTGAACTTCCCCAATTTCTGCTATCTTATCAACTTCATATGCTACACTCTATTCTTTATAAACCCTCCTTCTGTCCATATCTATCTTCCTTAGTCTCTATCTACATCCCATCCCGGACCCTCCGTACTTCTAACCAACAATTACTTGATATCTACCACCCAAAAAGGTCAGTAGGCAAACTACTCTACAAACACTCCCTTGCCCATGCTTGGAACAAACTTCCCCTTGACTTACGTTCAATCTCCCACACCTCACACTTTAAAAATAAACTAAAAGCTTATTTTCTCAATTCCAGAACCTGTCCTTGCCATGACCCTACCTAGTCTTCCTTCCCTTTATGTACCCTCAAAAGGACCATACTTAGTACCTCATTACACCTCTCTCTCCAATGTGTCTACTATGCATTTGCATAATTTTTTATAAACAACATTTTTTATTGTTGACCTATTGAACTATATCAATGTAAAATTGCTACTTAGCTTCTTTTTAATGCAACTTTAACTTTATGCATGTAACCCAACATATGTGAATCTTTTTGCTATAACTGCTACTATATCAATATTGTTTAAAATTGTACTTGTTTAAAATGTACTACTGGAGCTTTTCTCCTCGGGTCTCCACTGAAAATGGGCCACAAGCCCAGCTGGGCAAACCCAGTTAACAAATGTTAATAAATAAATAAATAAATAAATAAGTAAATAAACCTAAATTCCCTGATTGTTCCCTAACCCTAAAATTCCCCTCCTACTTCCTAACCCTAAAACTCCCCTCCTGCTCCCTAAGCCTAACCTCCACTGCCTCTCTAATCTGCATGCCCAAACTCATATTCAAGTTTGAACATGAGCAGCAGCCGACTTGAGCTGCAAGGCACTCAAGTCCCTGGCTTTGAGACAATGGTTTTCGAGCAATTGGGACTAGAGCTATTGTTGACTACCCCGCAGTATCTGGGTAGATTAGGGACTTTAGGGAAGCTGAGTACTGAGTCTTGTTGTCTTGGAATATGGCTGATGGAGCATTTTGAATAACTCAGTTCTGTGGAATTACTGCAGTTCTGCAATATTTATTGGTGGGGGGGGGGGCTCTTCTGCATTTAGCTTAGTTACTTTCTACATTATTGTTGTTACCTGGTATTTTAATAAGATGAAAAGCTTTATGATTTAGGTCATGTCTGCAGAAACAGCAGATAAATCAGTCAGTCACTTAGTCAACTCAGTTAGTAAGTCAGTCATTCAAACAGTAATCAGTCATCAATAATCAATGAACCAATTATTTATTCACTGCACAAACACATAAATACTGCATATTATGTGCAGAAATTCATGTACCAGAATATTTTAGTGACCTATAGCTGAGAATTTGCAACTCTGGCAGTCTTTTTTGGGGAAAAAAAGTTTTCACTGCAGATAATGTGCAATGTGAATATCCTGCCCTTGATGTTCACCACTGGTTCTCACTCACTAAAATACCAGATCTTGCATTCATCACTGGTTAGGGTCGAAGTGAAAGGTCTGTATAACGGACAAAATGTCTTATATTGGTGATTTATAAATATAAGAAAAGTGAAAATTAAAAAAATATATACATTAAGATTTTCAAAAAGATACATAGAGTACTCCAAGCAACTAATTCCTGCTTTGTTGAATGGATCATTCCCACTAGGACTAAGGCCTGTTTTCAGGGCACACCTAAGTCAGTATTTATATAGACTACAGGAAGTTTGTAAAGGATACTGGGAAAAGTCCCAACTATTCTTCATATGTCAGTGCTTCCATTCCAGATATATTGAATGTTGTTTTCTGATAATGACTATGAGAACAGTAAAGACTGAAACATGGACATGAACAAGGATTGTCTGAAGAATTAATTTTGAAAAAGAAAGACTAGATTCACCTCACAGACATAGGACTGTTATGCCAAACTACACTTTTGTTTTGGTGATTGCAGCAATCCTTACGTGTCCCTATAGGTGGTCGAGTTTGAGATGTGTGTTAGCTCACTCTGTAGAAATGTGACACTTGGTAGAGGCACTTAATGCTTGCTGCTAGCTGCAGCATGGTAAAAGGGGACCGGGGAGTACTGC
The DNA here is from genome assembly GCF_019279795.1 of Protopterus annectens. NCBI lineage: Eukaryota > Metazoa > Chordata > Ceratodontiformes > Protopteridae > Protopterus > Protopterus annectens. The sequence continues at coordinate 941,446,801 of NC_056728.1, read as the reverse complement.
ACAGCAGGTTATTTCTGAAAGCTGCATGCAAAATATTATGCACACTGCAGCTGGCAGTTAGCAAAATGTGAATTTTTAAAAGGCACACACATCATTTTCTTTACAACATATTTGTTTACTGGACAGAGCTTGTATGAGTCCTGACTGTATATCCCATACTATATGCCAGGTGGAGGGTATGGTCCATAAATCCTGACTACTGCCTGAGGTTATGACCAACATTTGCTGTAAGAAAACAAGTTTTACAGTCTATACTGTGCAGCTGTATCATCAGTTTGTAATCACTCACTCACTCACCAAGATTTCAGCACCTTTGTTGTAGCCTAGTGCCTTTCAATGACTTAGCCAAAATTGTTTGGCTTATACATTCACAGACACACACGTACACATGCCATGTACAAACAAATTCCCACATATACATATGGCATATCAATGCCTATATCTCGAGTGTATACACACACACACACACACACACACACACACACACACACACACACACACATATATATATATATATATATATATATATATATATATATATATAATTATATATATATTTGTGGTTTTGTGTGTCTGGGTGTGTGGTATAGACAAATGTACTGAAAGATTTGACAAAGTTGATCAGACTTTACTAAACATTAAGTACTTTTATCCTAATAGTACTAAATACTTCAAAAGAATAAACAATCATAGCAAAAAAAAATTAAATAATGTTTCTAACATTACATGAACTATTACATCACCCAGACTACAAGTATTTCTTATACATATCAACAAAAGTAGAGACTATTAAACATTCAGTATAAATTCTTAAAACAAACCAAAAGTAAAAC
>NC_056728.1:941413468-941438468 GCF_019279795.1 Protopterus annectens | reverse complement strand
CAGCTTTGGCCAATGCATACAGATTCACTGAAAAACTGACAGCACTTCTGGGCTTTACTATGAATAGCACACAAAAATTACACTATGTATTTAAAGTAGCATATACCTTTTGTAAGCGGATAAATCATCTGTAGCAACCATTTTTTGTGGTAATATGCAGGACTGGAACACAAAGTTGTCTTCCATAATGCAGTGAAGATCTGTGGTTTCTGTTGCACTTATACCATATAGATTACCCATCTGGGTGATACAATTATGCAAATTAGGTCTCATCTCATTATTGTTTCTGAATTGCTTAATTTGCCTGATGAATAAAAAAACATTGTGCTGAGTTTTACACAATGCCATGCATATTCTGAATACCTGCAGTAGGCTGCACACAGGAAACTAATTATGTCAGGTTGGAAAAAAGGTGTCATTCCTAATTAATCATCAGAAGATGGAGATGCTGTTGAGAATTAGCACCAAACAAATGGAGGACTGCCATGTTTCACTCTTTAAAGAGCAATTGGAACCATAGTAATGCATTACCTATATTTTATTTTGCCATCCATCAGATGGATGAGGTGCCCATTGGTGCCCTTCTTTTTGTGAAGTGTGAAGCACTTAAAGCCATCTGGGCACCAGATCCTTGCCATATTTCCTGAGATCTTTGAAGGTGAAACTGTTATGGCTGGAGAAAGTGAGGGTAGTGCTCCTTTTAGAACACAGATATCCTCCATAAACAGTGCTGCCTATGGGTAGTGTAGAAATACCAAGCCAAAGTGTAAAGTTGATGCCTGGAATAGTTTGGCTGAGGCTGTGACCCATACTATTGGTATCTCATGTATGGGTAAACAATGCCATCATCACTACAGTGACTTGAGCAGCTGCAAGCCTGAACTTCTTGGTTGATGGGAGATGAAATACAGGCACAACCATCACCTGAGTACTGTTAGTATGACACCATGTACCTGTGCAAAGAGTCTGCCAGTTCATGACACCATACATCTTTTCATTATACACTTTCTTCATCTCCAGTCCATGTAGAGATTGAACAAAACAGGGAGATACAGAGGGAAAGAGTAGCGTGCCTAACAGCACATCTTGATAAACAGAGCTGCTGTTGTAAAGATGTGACAGTTGTAGCAATTAAAATAATGGCATATAACATTTATATGTGGGACACCATCTGTCAGTACTGGCATACCTTACTGGAATTTATATGACTGCAATGTTAGACTTTTGTTTCTGGATGCAATCCCCCCCAACTCCTCCCATAGGTGGAATATTGGCTCGTCATGTTTAGTCTATGTGGTCTGAGACTGTTGGGATGGCTGTGGGTTTATCCCCCACCCAAAAAAGAGTATTCTGCTGTCATGGCATAATTTTATGTGTGTAATCCCAGTAACATCATTGCACCACTACAAGGCCGTATAGGTCTTATCCATAATTATTATTTGGCTGGGCATTTCATAATATACAGTACACATATCTGTCAAGTGTGTATCACCTGTGCTTGACATTTTTATTGTGTGATCAACATTTTTCCCATGTATATGTGCAGGTGAAGAATTGTCTGTACACAAACACAGATATGCTGTCATGATAAATCACTCCCACATCATGCTCTTATATCTGACTGCATGTGATGATGGCTTTTGGTGTAGACCCTGACACCCCAAGACATAATTACACATACAAAGAGTTTAAAGGTATAACTGTATAGGTCCTGCTATTAAAAGCTTATTTTCTTCAGTGTATTATGAATATGAAGATAGTTAATAATACAGTTTTGCAGTCTTTGTTGCTATTCTGTTTTTATTTTTTAATGCATATCTATTACTGTTACAGTTATATGCAACAGTGATTTGGAGCCACCACACTGACATGTCCTGTCATCCCCATACAGGTGGCAGTAACACCACCGATGCCACCACCACTAGAGGTATCCAGCATGTCTGGGTCCCAGCCTGACAGAGTTGCCTCTACACTTCCTGCCCTACTTGCATCACCTGTGTCAGCTAGCCCTGCACTGAAAGATGGTATATCCACCAGCAGTAGTGCAAGTGGTGGTTATACTTTTGTCACCTGTAAGGAGCTAGCAGAACTTGTGGGAGAGATATTAGATAATCTGCATCAGTCATATAGAGACCCTGCTCCAGTGACTCATCGAGTCAGGTCCCTGCTCAGTGTTTCCAATTTCTAAGGCATTACCCAGTGGTGACTGCTTTCTGGGTTTGGAGTTAATTTCCTACTGTGTTGAAGCTGGCAGAGACTGCATCTTTGATACTCAGTCCTATTCCCAAACCTGGTGTTCCTCTCCATTTTGTGCCTATAATTACCCCCGAATTTAATGCAGTTCTCCCCTTACCATTGTCTGCCCTCTGTTATTTGATGTCTCCTTCAGCTTTTGATCCTCCATCCCTCATTTTGTTATCCCACACCATGTCAGTCATGTTTGTCATCCCCTGTGACTTTCTCTTCTTCTCTTACCCACCTCTTACTTTGTTGACTTCCTTCCTCAACTTTCTCTTCCGAATAATAAAAAAAGGGCACTTGTCCTCCCAAAAATACCCCTACTCATATCTTTTAGCTTCAGAGACCTTTAAATAATCTACATGATTAACTACAATTGTTCATCATAAAACGTGCAGAATTCTGACTCATCATTGAGGATTTCAGTTGTTAACTCATTTCATCTGTTGTTGTAATTCACCAGTGATTATTGAGTTAAGAAATTGAGAAGAATGGCTCCTATTCCACCTTCCTCCTGCTTATTCCCAACTTGCTCAATTTATGTTCTCTTCTCTGCTTGCTTCCTCTTTTCATCTCTGTCTTATACTACAAAAAAAAAAGATAAATACAACACTCACATGCCCAAAATCATCTTTCTGTGGTCACATCTTATGAGACATTTGGCATAAATTAATGCCGATGATCATCTATAACCACAGGGAAATGATAGTTCCTGTCCTGTGGCAAAATGAAGAAAAATCCTTTGAACATTTTAAGATCTGGCCATTGGTCATACAAATCAGATTAGCATAGGTGTGTGTCAACAAACAATAATGAAATACTGTAAAGTCAATCCTTTCTCTGTGAAGGCCTCTATTGTTGAACATATTCATGATGTGATGAGTCCATTCTTGGTGCAGGGTTTTAATGGCCTGAGGGTGGGATGTTGTTTTACAATATTATGTTTACATCATATAACTGTATGCCACCCTCACTGCAGTATTTCCTTTTATTTTTTATACCTTTCCTTTTGAGTGTTTTAGTGACATTCCTGGCTAATGTTCTGGTAAAGCAGATATGAGTGACACAGGCATGAGTCCAAATACATTCAAGTGGTTTCTTTTTTATTGCTATGATATATTTTGTAAGCCGGATTTATGTTTTACCAGCATTTATTTATTTTTATTTTACATTTGTTAACCGGGTTAGTCCGACTGGACACAGGTCCATTTTCAGCAGAGGCCCGGGGAGAAAAGCTCCACATGTGGATAGTTACATAAGAGTTAAACAGTAGCAGTTTTATACAGTCACATATAGATACCATTACAGAATTATAGAATTATATGCATGCTTGCCACATGTATGATTGATGAAACATCTTTCCATATATATGATTCTCTAGTATTCCTGGTTAATGCTCTATGTTGGAGAATGTGAGTGCCACAGGGATGGTTTCAAAGTCATGCAGATGTAATCTAATCATCTTGTCTTGCTAGCAGGTGTTCTTTCCCTCAGAAATGAAATATTCTTATCATCAGTGTGAACATTCTGTCATGCAGTTTGGCACTATCTAACAAAATGTACCGTAACTACTGTGTCATAAAGCATTGTTGAGTTAAGATGTTGTGAGTTATGCTTCTTACCCACCTCCATCTATCTCATTCCTTCTTAGCTCACTTTGTGTCCTACTCGTGGTGTTCTTCACTTTCTAATCTTGGTTTTATAGTCCCATTTCCAACCTCCAACCTGATCCAAAAATAAACACAACACACACATTCTGATGGTGCAGTTGAGTGAATGGTTTTGTTCTAGCTGCTCCAATGGCTCATTGTACTCATAAAGTGACTTCTACTGTGTTAATGTACTGCATGAGGTATTTGACTCCTATGGAGGTTGTATGATATTTTACACTGTTTGCTACCCTCTCTGTAAATGTGCTACATATCCCAGATATGTGTCTTCTTAATTACTCTTTACAGCCAGACAGCTTCAGTGGCTGCCCTTGCTACTGCATTGCTTTGTATCATATCAATATAAAAGGCACGGGTTCATATCCACTGATGTCTATCTGTTTTCTTCACTCACCTCCATCCTGCTTAGTCCTTGTCTTCTCAACTTTGGCAGTCCAGTCTGCTTGCTGACCTTTTTATTTCTGTCCTGTACCCTTTACAGACTTTAATCTTGTTAAAAATACATTATGACACCACACACATGCCCAAAAAAGGCTTATAAAGTAGCAAAAATCATTTATCTGTGGTCATGCATTGCATGACAGATAGTATAGAGCAACTTTGCTGTTCATAAGTAAGCACAGAGAAATAACACTACTCACACTATGGCAACAGTTATCCCGCTTCACAAAGGTGGAGCCACAATGGACCACGGGAACTATTGCCCTATAAGCCTGACTAGCCTGGTCTGCAAGGCTATGGAGCGCATCATAATGGAACTCATTAAGAGACATTGGGAACCTCCAATCATTGAACCCTACCCAGTTTGGCTTTGTTAAGGGCTGATCATGCCTCCTAAACCTGATGGACTTCTTTGAGACAGTTACCAAGGCTTTAGATGAGGAGAAAGGAAGTCCACACAGCATACCTAGACCTCGCAAAGGCTTTCAACACCATTCCCCATTCTGGTATTATAGACAATTTCACCAGCCTGAACATAAACCCCTATGTCACGAGATGGGTTGCCAATTGGCTCATGGATAGAACCCACATGGTGAGAGTTGCAGGCTCTAGGTCTGACTCTAAATTGGTTACAAGTGACGCCCCCCAGGGCTCAGTCCTGGGACCCGTCCTGTTTGGTATATACGTCTCAGAGGTGCAGGCAAGCACAGGAGGACTATGGCTGACCAAGTTTGCAGACGACTGCAAACTGGGGGCAATAATTGACTCTCCGGGTAATACAGACATCCTCCAGAAGGGTCTCACTGAGATGGATACCTGGTGTCAAAATCATGGCCTCAAGCTAAATGCCAAAATGTGCATAGTCATCCCCTTTGGAAAAAACAAAGTATCTGTGAACTACCACATATGTGGTAGTCACCTAAATACAGAAAATGTAATAATGGATCTGGGGACCTAAGTAGATAGCAATCTCTCCTTTGATAATCATATTGCGAAGGTGATTAGAAAATCCTTTTATGTCGCCCACATAATCACAAAAGGGTTTGCATCTAGAACAAAAGAGGTTATTGTACCCCTTTACTCAGCACTCATCAGACCCATCATGGAGTACAACGCCCCATTTGGGATGTACCTTACAGGACACCTGCAACAGCTGGAAAGACCACAGAAGTACCTCACGAAGAGGATTACTGGCCTCAAACAGATGCCCTATGCAGCCCAACTGAAGAAACTCCAGCTGTACTTGGTTGCATACCGCTTACTCAGAGGTGATCTCTGCCTGACATACAAGGCCATGTCCAACCCAGAATAGATGGACATGCGCCACCTAAAAAAAAAAAAAAAAAAACAAATCCCCGAGAGCCACATGCTCTATGGATCTAAACCTCACCACAATGATAAATAGGATGTGCTGGAGGGATAGATTCCTGTCCCAGAGACTCCCCATGCTTTGGAAAAGGATTCCAATCTACATTAGGCAGAGCCCCTCACTAACACTTTTCAGGAGAAACCTTGATGAGTAGATGGGGAACAGAAAATTTACCCTGGGGATCACTGCAGTGGCTCTGCTGGACAGAGGCACATGGAACTAATGGCTCTGCTGGACAGAGGCACAGGGAACTAATCTAAGGGGGAGGCGAAAGCCAACACATTCTGGCTAGGCTTACAGATGCCCTCAGGCAGATAGCCTAGTACTTACCTATGAACCTATAAAAATAGAGAAAAAAACTTTAATGAGCTAAAATCTTGGCATCTGCTGCACAGTTGTGGTGAACACCGATAGGTAACACTAAACAATATTGAAATATGATAAAGTTAGTTTCTTTATAACAGCTTCAGTGGGTCTTTATACAAATGAAGTGATGCATACATCATCAATATACTAGATGGAGGGTTTTTATCCTCTGATGGTTATATATTGTTTAACACTGCTCATTTTTCAGGCTTCCACAATGTTCAACACTTCCTTGAAATGTGTGTTTTCTGACAGCATTATTGCCAGGTCTGTTGCTTCACTTACTAATGTGGTGGTCTAGAGAATATCAGTTAGGCACCAAGGGTTCAGATTTACTGAGGTCTACTTTGTAGCTGTCTGACAAACTATCTGTAATATGCACTAATCACTTGAATTGTGCATATGAATATAAGGGTAAACATAATGTGTATTAACAGTTTTACAGTGATGTTTACATTGACAGTAAACTAGGGGGAAGGATTTGATCCCCTGATGATTATGTAATGTTTAGCAAGGCTCATTCTTCAGTCATCTACATTGTTCTAATACTCCCTTGAAATATGTGTTTTCTAACTTTATTATAAGTTCATCTCTGGCTTCATTTAAAAATGCAGTGATCTGGAGAATATCAGTTAAGCAAACAGGGATTCAAATCCATTGAGATCTATTTTGTCTTAGTTTGCAAATCATCTGTACCATATGTTACTAACTTACTGTTCAAACGTGATATAAGGTGACAGCTTTCATTTCTCAGTCTACTCATGCAGGGATGTGTACATTGTCAGTTCACTGACAGAAGGGTTTTAATTTCACAATGGGCAATATGTTGTTTTGCAATGTTCAGTTTTCAGTATTCAGCTCTGTTCTATCATACACTGGTCTACAGGTTGTCATTGCCAAAGGCAGGGATTCAGACCCATTAAAGTGTATTTTTCTTGTCTTGCTATCATGTTCCCTTACCCTGAAATGTGTTTTTCGTTTACCTTTTCCATGAGTATTTCCATGGCATATCTTGCTAATGCCCCAGTCTAGACAATATCCGCAACATAGACAGTGTTCAATTCCATTTCTGCATGTTTCTCTCTTTCTTGCTATTATGTGCTCTGTTCCCCAAAAAGTAAGCATGCTTATCATCAATGTGGGAATTATGCCAGGGAGTTCAGCACTTTCTAATAATTTATTTCTGGATTTGTCTGTCACTGTTGAGCTTGGAAGATAAAATATATGGGCTCCTACCTGACCTCCATCTTGGACATTCCATCCTTGCTTAGCTTGTGTTATACCCTCTGCTTGCTGCTTGCTTTTATCTTTGTATGTCCTATATTCCTGTTTTCATTCTATGATAGGGTAAAAAAAAATAGATTTACCACACACATGCTGAGAAAGGGCATATAATTCAAAATTATCTTTCTGTAGTTAAAAGTTGAGTGACAGCTGCAAAGAGCAGCACAGATGGCCATCTATGACCACAGCAAAATAGACTCTGTTCTGTGGCAAAAAATATGAAATAATCATTGGCACATACTACTCATTCATGCAAATGAGATACGCCTTTCTAGGCATAACAGTGTGAAATAAATTATAGCTACTGGTGTTATATGAACTCTGTGACATTACACCTTTGAACTAAAACTCAGTTGCAGAAATATCAGCAATGACACATTTATACAGATACAGAGTTTTAAGAGGATAGATAGATAGATAGATAGATAGATAGATAGATAGATAGATAGATAGACAGATATAGTTAACTAAACAAATGTTTGCAAGTGGTCTGATTTTTAAATCAGTATCATATACTGAAGATCAGTGTTAATTACTTGGAGAAGACCTAAGCTGTAAAGTATAAAAGCTGTTAGTTTTTCAGTTCAGCCACATGATGAAAAAGATAATGTTCTGACTGCACATCATATGATCTGTTTTCATCCAGTGGCACTGGAGCTGGAGGGATCATGTTGGGGAGAGTGGTAGTGAGTGACCAATGTCAATTCACCTATCGGGGGCAACTCAGCTTGCTGCATCAGCAACACCTGCAGGAATGCCAGTGTATCACCCACAGCAAGGAGCCTTGTCTGCCCACGTTGCATAACCCTGTGGTAGGTAGGAGGTTATTCATATGCAGTAGTATGCCTGCACCTTCCAAGAACAGCTGTAGGGGAACACTCAGGCTGCTGAGGGGAAAGTGATAAGACAGTCTACAGGATCTGAAGATTGGCCAGCTTCTTAACACTTAACTTTTGCCTGCATAATGGAATGAATAGGTTGGAGTACTTTGTCTTATGTCCTGATGGAAGAACAGATGAGTCAACTGGATGCAGGAATATGAGTCATTGAGCCAATACTGCGTACTTGTATACAAAACAAAAGACTGTTAATATCTATCTAACATATGGGATCCAGACACATGCTCGACTAGTATAAGTCCGAATCACAAAACACTGAACACACATACACGAAAGTGCTTAACATCGACAAGCGCTTCCATGTATGTGTGCCTGTTTTGTAGATCGGACTTCAGTGCGGGTAAGGGAAAATTCCCTTTTCCCTACTGTAGTGTGATCTCGGAGTGAGAATAATAAAGTGGGGGGGGTGTGGAGGGTGCAGGGGAGCAAAGCCCCCCTGCAGAAACATAGAAATTTTTTTTGAACTACACATACATGGAAGCACTTTTCGATGTTAAGAGCTTTCGTGCATGTGTGTTCGATGTTTTGTGATTCGGACATATGCTAGTCGAGCATGAGTCCTAGACCTATATATATATATATATATATATATATATATATATATATATATGTGTGTGTGTGTGTGTGTGTGTGTGTGTGTGCGTGTGTATGTATATATATATATATATATATATATATATATATATATGTGTGTGTGTGTGTGTGTGTGTGTGTGTGTATCTATATCTAATATATATATATATATATATATATATATATATATATGTATACTAAAAAAAACAGTTAACAGACTCATTGCAATATTCAGACATATTTCAATTATGTCACCATGCAAAAATAAATGTTAAGAATTGGGTAGTATATGTGACAAATGACGATCCCGTCATACAGTGCCCATCCAGATGGAGCCACAAGGCTTGATACAGATATACACAAGAAAGACCATTTCCTAAGTACAGTGGAATGACATGACTGAGACATGTAGTATCACAGCAAGACAGTGTCACATGAATATGCAGGAATATACCCATCATATAGACAGAAAAAATAAATAAATATGTAACTGCATATCCATCGCAAAACAATTTGTAGCTACATCCCAGTCACAAAACAATTTGTAGCTACACACCCATTGTCAAACAAGACAGCACACCATGAATATGCAGCTACACACCCATCATAAAACCAGACAGTACCCCATGAATATGTGGCTACATAAATGCCTCCCAAGTGTACTTTATTATGAAGAATGCACCTCTTTTGGGGTCCTAAAAAGTTAATGTTCCATGAAATTCCACATTGAAAGGGTCTGTCACATATTCAGGGTAATGAATTTGTTTAAATAAAATCCATGGTAAACAAAAATGAATTATATTAATTCATTAAAAGATAATCTTTATAAGTAAAAACAGCATAGTTTAACCACCCTATGACCTTCCTAGTTGAAGGTGTTAGTATGCCATTAGTATGTGTTCCACATTTTGACCATTTGTTACAAATTATGAGGGCTAGTGTTCCTCATTTTGGAGATGTAAGGTTGAGAGCTATGCATGAATATGTAGCTGCATACCCATCCCAAAACAAGATAGCATCCCATGAATATATTTAGATCAATACCCATCCAAAATAAGACAGCACCCTATGAATATGTGGTTACATACCTATCCAAAACATGACAGCACCCTATGAATATATAGATTAATACCCATCCAAAACAAGGCAGCATCACATGAATAAATACCTCTCAAGTGTACCTTATTATGAAGAATACAGCTCATTTGGGGTCTTAAGAAGTTCATATTCCTCGAAGTGACACATTGAAAGTGTCTGTCACATATTCACTGTTAGGAAATGTTTAAGTGGAATCTATGGTAAATAGAAATGAATCATATTAAGTCATTAAAAGATAATATTACATCTTTATAAGTAAAACCAGTATATTTTAAGCATTCTGTGGCCTTCCTAGTTGAAGTTGTTAGTATGCCATTAGTATGTGTTCCACATTTCTCCCATTTGTTCTACATTATGAGGGCTAATATTCCTCATTTTGGAGATGGAAGGTTGAGAGCTATGCATGAATATGTAGCTGCATGCCCATCAAAAAACAAAACAGCACCCTATGAATATGTACATACCCATCCAAAACACAATAGCATCTCAATAATGTGTAACTAAATACCAATCACAAAACAAGATAGCACCCCATGAATATGTAGATTAATGCCCATCCAAAACAAGATAGCACCCCATGAATATGTAGATCAGTACCCATCCAAAACTTGATAGCACCCCATAAATATGTAAATTAATACCCATCCAAAACAAGCCAGCACCACATGAATATATAGATCAATGGGTCCCCTTCAGTCGATCGAACATTTACAAGTTCGAACCACATATGGCCGAGACCATATGTTCGAACTTATAAAAGTTCGATCGGACTGAATAGGGATCTGTGTACAGAGCGGAAAGGGAAGATTTTCCATTTCCGCAATGTAGTACGATCTCGCAGTTGGTATATTTAAGTAAGAGAGGTGTGGGGGTGCAGGGGGGCATAGACCCCTGCTATAGACATTTAATTTTATGTTTTTTTGTTTTATGTGTTTTTATTTCAGTGTTTGTACTTTTACGAGTTCGAACATACGGTCTCGGCCATATGTGGTTTGAACTTATAACAGTTCGATCTACTGAAGTAGATCCAGATCAATACCCATCCACAACGAGACAGCACTCCATGAATATGTAGATTAATACCCATCCTAAACAAGACAGCACCCCATGAATATGTAGATCAATACCCATCCAAAACAAGACAGCACCGCATGAATATATAGATTAATACCCAACCAAAACAAGATAGCACCCCATGAATATGTAGATTAATACCCATCCAAAACAAGACAGCACCGCATGAATATATAGATTAATACCCATCTAAAACAAGATAGCACCCCATGAATATGTAGATGAATACCCATCCAAAGCAAGACAGCACTCCATGAATGTGTAACTTCATACCCATCACAAAACAAGAGAGCACCCACCCCATGAATATATAGATCAATACCCATCCAAAACAAGACAGCACCCCATGAATATATAGATCAATACCCATTCAAAACAAGACAGAACCCCATGAATGTTTAGCCACACACCTACTGCATAATAAGACAGCACCTCAAGAATATTTAGGGTAAAAAACACACATTGCAAAACGAGAGCACCCCATGAATATATAGGTACACACCCATCACAAAACAAGACAGTACCTCACGAATGTGTAGCTACATACCCATCACAAAATAAGACAGCACCCAATGAATATGTATCACTGCCTACATACCCATCGCAAAACAAGGCAGCACCCCATTAATATGTACCTCTAACTACATATCCTTCACAAAACAAGGCCGCACCCCACAAACATTTAAATTTTTACATCATGCAGCAAGACAGTACAACATAAATACTTAAGAACATATCCATGATATGTCAAGATAGTATCATATGAATATGTAGGTACATATCCGTTATACAACATGGGAGCCACATGAATATAGTAATGTCTTTTGGCGTTTCATGGTTAGGGGTTGCCACAGAGGAACTCTGGTCTGCTAATGATTGGCAGTGGATTTTTACAGTGCCGAGGTGCCAGCCCGATGCCCAGCCTTCAAAGAAGGCACACCCATTCACGCACACACCTACCTGCATGTCTTTAAATGTCACTTGACTGCAGGGAGGACATGCAGACTCCCACAGAAGGCGCTCCAGCTGAGAATCGAACAGGAGAACCTCTTGCTGTGAGGCGACAACGCTAACTGCTGCACCACTGGAGCCACATGAATATACAGTGATATATCCATTAGATAAAATATAGTACCACATGAATATGTAAATACATTCCCATTGTATAACAAGAAAACATCATATTAATATATAAGTTCATATCCACCATACAGCGAGGCAGCACCACTTTGATATGTAGTTATATATTCATCATAAAAAAGTGCAAATAAATATGTAGCCATATACACATCATATAGCAGGATGCAGCCATATCTCTTTATGCATTATACAAAACAGCACCATATGGACATGTCACAGGATACCATTGCTCAGCAAGAATGCCTTCAATGAGAAGCATATTGGTACATTTCTTGAACATGTCATTTATTCATGCTAGTTATTTTCATATGTGTGAAACAGCATCTAAATTCTGAATTCTACAAAAGTAGCAACTTGGATATAAAGCTGTCTATATCACTCCCAGACATTTCTACATATTATTTACCACCCCCACACACATTTACATGGTGATGCTGATGTAACGTCTGTTTTTACTACTATTCCTTTTATTGGAAAATACAGCTAGGATGACAAAAGTAACTAACAGCTGAAGCCCACTGTTCCTCTGATCCAATGAGCCATAAAATGCTTCCAACATGTTAAAATGATGCAGCCACAGAGGCTGGAAGGCAGAATGCATTAAAATAAAACCAGGGTAGAGAGCTTGAAATTATACCTCTACAGTTAAGTACTAGCTACTACTCAGTAACAAACTCCACTCTGTTACAAGTAAATGTTTTACTGCTCATTTATTCTTATGTGTCACCGTACCTAGTTATCAACCAATATTTTTAAATGTCTGTGCAATTTTTTTATGTTAAAATTTTAATAGTTGGTAACAGCATTTGACTGGGCACTACAGCTGGCTAGTGTACTGGTTCTTATATAACTGTGCTTAGGACAACCTCAATAGTTTTGTGGGTATAGACATGAGCCGTATACAACTACATACCCTTCCATGTATCACTTCTATTATTTTAGTACAACTTCTGTAGTAACATAAAGTTTTTGATCCTAAGACTGAGTCCCAAATGCTACTTCTGGGTTATGATGAATATAGCTGTAGACTAGATGCACAGAAATTGTAACCCTGTCAACTAATCAGTCATTACAACTGATGTATTGCTCACCACAACATAGTTGAGCAACAGCATCAGCTATCAAGGAAAGTAAATGTATTAAATCAATTACCAAACTGAAACTATGGTATTTTGTGCAGACAAACATGGTAACACAATCTGACACACTCTATGCATGCTACAGTGATATCAGTAGCTCTCTCCCCCACCAATCAGAGTTAACACAGGGCCAGATCCCACTTTACAGAAGATGTGCAAGACAGGTATAGTCTGCATGCATGGTGACTGAGCTAGAAACATTTGTGAATCAAGTGATGGGCAGCCTCCTCACTGTTACAGGTGTCATAGATTATCACTAAAATGAGTTGTCCCCATGCATATGTTTAATGGCTACATTTACCTGCAGTACTATGACTGCTCCTCTCACGAAACTCCAGTATAGCAGCTCACTGCTGGATCCTGGCATTCATGGATAACGCACCTTACAGCTTTTGCTATCAGCCTCATCTCAGTCCACATTCCCTGCCACTTCCACAGTATTTACTACAGTACTGCATGAGTCTGCAGTGGTATGTCAAGGTACAGTGCAGGCACCTATAGTTTTTATATCTTAATACTATATTATTCATATCATAAATATATCAGTTACAACTGTTCAAATAAGTAAGTGCCCCATGGAAAAAAGCTTTGCATGCACTGATCACTTGAAGTGGTAGTGTGCGATCTATGTCCATGACATTTCATGTACAGAGCCTCCTCTGCACATTTTGATGTTGGAGCAGTTCTTTTCTATGAAACATGCCAATATCAGGACCCTGCATAAACAAGCTGAATGCACAATGGTTGCATGCCGTTGAGTCATGTGTTTATGAATTCCCTGGATAACCACGTTTTTGCCTTTAAATCTAAAAGCTCATGCTATGCACACTCTATAGCTGGTTATTCAAGTGTCCTGACATCTCAAATGGCATCCTGTAGGTAGGATCAAAATCTGAATGGGCATTTAAAATTTGCGGACTGCAACACTTCCAAAACATTCAGTTTAGACAGAAAGTGTGGTTATCAGTTTTGTTTGCAGCAACAGCTATAAAAGCTATAAAAACTTTAATAGATTACAGTGTTATAGTGTCAGACTTAAGATCCATATACATTTCTGTATAAAAGTGAAACAGAAGAATGACCTTAACGTGAGCATTTTCACGTTGACAAACAGATGCCCCATTGCACCTGCACCTAAGAATACAGTATAAGGATCTGTTATTATTTCAGTATCATTTAATGAAGATTTTGTGGGAATGTGTCAAACTAATTGGATGATACAGCCCTTTGCAGACAGAGAGTGAAATGGTCAAAAACAGTAACCAGAGTGCACATGTGTGGAAAATGCCGAGTAGAAAATGATTAAATTAAAAAAGTATTCCTCTTTAGTATCCATCTATGCTACCAATAACTCTGGCTAGCTGGACTGTAGTTGAACTCATCTGTAGGATTGCACATCAGCAGTGTGACACCCCCCACCCCCACAAACACACACACTGCACTGCAGTGTTATTTCTGCAACATGAATTCAAGATCAGTTGTTCTGCTAGGACCCACAGCCTTCTAATTTTATTTATTTATCCTTTGTTGGCCAGATCCCTCTTTTAGGGGAGTCTAGAGATGATATTTATACCATTAGGGGAAATTTGGCCAGGGCATTTGAGAACGTCCCTTACTCTTTTTGATAGATGCCATGGAATCTTTTACATCTATCTGAGCTACTCAACTCAAGTAGATGAGACCTCAATTTAATGTCTCATCTGAAGGATGGCACAGTCAGGAGTGCAGCACCCCCCGCCTTATGCTGCAATGGTGTGAGAATAGAACTCTCAGCCTTCTGCAGCAAGAGAGAGCACACGACCTTCTGCTATTCCCAGCACCAGTGTGATTAGAGTACCAGCAAAACCACTGGCAGCAGATAGATTGATAGATAGACAAACTGGCAGGCAGAGAGAATGATAGATAGGCAGACACACTTCACAACAAACTAGTTACCATTTTTTGATAAATCTCAGTAGCATTTATTTTTGGTGGGCAATTAATTGATTATCCTGGAAAGGCTGGTTTGAAGACCAGTCAGTAGTTGGACTAAGGAATGGAGTAGTACAGAAAGCTATTGTGTTGAATGACTGCATGTAGAAGAAAAAGAAGTGAAAGGAGAATCACACACAAACAACATGATTAGCTGGGGATACATTTTTTATTTTAAGCACTGGTGTGGACGTGGAGAAGTTTATTGTTGTATAGGTAATGGGTAGTGTATGTCACCACTGTAAGAAATGGAGGAACAGGTGGAAAATAAGGAAGAAACTGAAGAAGAAGAAAAAACATAGATAATGCAAGATGTTTACTTATTTTGGTGTAGGTCTTGTGTTATTACTGAAAATAGAGTGCTTCCATTTTCTATAACTGAATACATGTTACGTGCAAACATAATATGGTATGAAGTAACAGTTGCATTGATTTTTTTCCCACTATGGAAACCTCAGTTTTATGAATAATTACATGCCTGTAACTTTGACTTTCAGCAGTCATGGTTTAAATTGTTTACATTTTTGTTTTATGACCGTCCTCGATGAAATAAAATACTGAAAATATTTATGTCTGGAGTGGAAAACTGATTTTTTTAATGCAAATTTCTGCTTTACAGGCAAAATGACACTACATTGTTATTATGAAAAGTGACAGCTATCACAAGTATAGTGTGCTGTGAAGTTGTGACATGGTTTGAGATGGATGAAAGAAGTGAACATTCTGATAATTATTATACTTACCAGTCAGCATTCTCTACTTTAAATGTTATGTGGATTTGTGGGGCTTTACATTATTTTTGTCTAAAGCCTCAAATAATTTTATGGCAGGGCATCAGAAATGAAAACAGAAAAAAGTATTTGATAGCTATTGCACTAAGAAATAACTGCAGCATTTAAAGCTCTTGAAAACATGTAGAGTGTTACCAAAGCTATGATACTTCACAAATTACCAAAGTAAAAGTAATCACTGTGTTAGAGTTTTACCTCATACTTTAACCCAGAATTTTGGGGGGAACTTACTGGCCTGGCCATCCAGACCTTGCTTACCACAATGATCTTTTATTCCCTTATTTCACTGGATTTTTCCCCCTGTTCTACATGATCTTCATACCCTACTTCACTCAGTGGACTGTTTTCCTGCCTAGAGGGAATAATTTCCAGCAACCTTGAGTAATGTCTAGGTTTGTTTGTATCTTTTGGCTTTTCCAGGTTAGGGGTCGCCACAGCGGAACTCTGGTCCACTAATGATTGGCAGTAGATTTTTACGTACTGGCTTGCCGGGCCTAACTCACAACCTTCAACGAAGGAATGCCCATTCACGCATGTCGTTACACAGAAGACGCTCTAACTGAGAATCGAACGGGCAACATCTAACTGTGAGGCGACAACGCTACCGCAGCACCACCACCACCGCAGTGAGTAATGTCTAGATGGGGAGCAGGAAATCAAATACTGTCCAGCCATTATTTATGGCTGGACTGAATGTGTCTTCATATACCCCAAGTATTCCCAAGTGGCTTGTGTGCAGATATTGCTATGCATACAGCTCTAGCCCTGTTGTGGCACCACCATGTTATGTACTATGCTGTCTAAGTATGCTGTCCCATGCAGCTCCTGCCTAAGAAGGATTCAGAGCAAAGTCCTCTACATGAGGATGAAGACAGATGTATACTCCATTTGCATGTAACTAAAATTTGTGAGCTTTAGTATTTACTGTTTAGAAAATAATACATATTGTGGTTTCTAGAGATATATTCTTTAAACTACTGTCCTATATCCAAATGTATGCTGCTTATCTAGGATTTTGGGCTGGGGATCCATAAACAATTGTATTCTCTGCAATGTCAACTTGTACAGCTTTATATATTATGCAAAGGCAAATTCACTGTTAAAATTTGACTGCACTGAAGTGTTAAATTTTGCAGCTGAGCAGCATGGGGACTGCCTCAGCATTTCTAATCCACGTGTGAATGGAGCAGTCTGTGGCACAGTCTTTTAGAATAGACACTGTGCATCACAGATGACTATACCAGCTAGGATATTGAATAGCCTGGTGATTTCTGTACTATGTAGCATGTGAGTGGTGTAATGTAAGTGCACATGGCTATTGGATGCATACTCCAGTTGAGTTCTGAAGGGAATCTGTAATGTGCAATGGTATTTTTGTCAGACCATTTAATGGGATTCTGAGCTATTCTAATTATCCATCTCTCTGAATCCCAGTTCTTTGCTGTTCTCTATAGATGTTTGTAAATCCCAATTTTGGTCCCCAAATGAAGCTGCTTCTCTGGTGAGAATCATCTCTTCCTCCCATAAGATAAGAAAGCTGGCCTCCAGTTGCTCAGTTCTGTCTCATCTAGCTGGTTTATCTGGTGCCTGCCTCAGTTTTCAAACCCATGTCATCTACATCATAGCTGGGCATCAAACTCTGGCAACAAAAATAACTTAGATTAGAACATTTTAAATATTTCCTCGTGAATGCAGAAAACAAAATTCAGATGTGTCACAAAAAAGTGCTTCTGCAATCCGAAAGCAAGATTTCCTTTAATGGCAGTCAAATATATTTTGCCTTGGATCTAAAAAAATGCCATCACTTTGATAAAAGTTGAGAAGAATAGGGTGTACTGTTAAACTCTGGTGACAGTGAGAACTGTTGCAGTTACTGGGTTTCATTCTTTAGCTTAAACGTATCATAATATTTGCAGCTGTTAATTATTTTTTCTTAGACTTCATTGCAATAGTCTTATGATGCTGTTTGACTCATTATTGGAGCACAGAAGTACATTTTTGAACACAGGACAATAATTCCAAGAAGATACCTCTGTAAAGCTTGTTTTCATGTCATTTTCTCCAAACGGTATCCAGTGAACATATTTACACACGGCATAGAAGATGATTTTGTAGTGGCAGAAGGTCTTTTTTAAGGCAGAATTTCACATTGTGAACTACCTATTCATTAAGATGTGTGAAGAAATGACTGTGTTGTAAATTTTGGGAAGAACACTGAACTCTATCAAAGTTATACTGTGCTCACCAGTCTGTAATTTTTAAGATGGTTAGACTAGGATGCACGGCCATACCAGTAGTAAAAATGAAGTGTAGTATGCAAAATAATTTCAGACAGCGACTTTAAAAAGAAATACCTTTATAGAATTGCGTGTTGATGGACACACAGTCCATGCAGTAGGAACCTGCAGTACATCTGTAAATATCAATGTGCAAATGTGACAAGCACATAAGTAAAGAGCTAAGTGAAAGATTTGTTAAGATGTTTATAAAAATAAGCCACAGTGCCATTTTAAACATTTGTCTCCATTTGCACTGGCAGCTGAAAAGTTAAAAGGACTACTTCAGTGCTATGAAAATGAGGATCCTCTAAATCCAGATGGGAGGTACTAGTGAAATTAGGTTGTGGGTTGTTGTTCAGTAGTGACAGCCCTAGGTTGAAATGACAAGATGGCAAGTGAGCATATCATGGGTAACAGAAGGAACACTGAAGGTGGTTTGATTATTTCACAGAGTTGTTAGTGACAAATTGGGAATCACCATCCTCAAAAGTCAGATCACAGGAATCTGGGAAAAACTGGCCACCCTCAGTTTCACTGCACATGAGTCTGTTTTGGATGGAGGGGTATAAAACTGTATCTTTTATTTTAAGTGAGCCACGTGTGTGGTTCCAGAATCATTTTTTTTTGTGTTTTATATCAGGAGATGACACTGCTGGAATGATAATCTGCCTGTGTGAGTAGGGGATTTACACACCCTGATAGGTTGGCTTTTCACAGTATCATTGTAAAGGGATCAGTAAGGGTAGTTGAAATTGTGAATATGCAGAGTTCTTTTTTAATTAAAAATACCACATGTTTGCTAGGGTCAGGCACTTGCTGATTTAGCGAGATATCAATGGCCAAAGACAGGAACATGATCCCAGGCCTGAGCCCTCCTAGGTCACTATTTTAGAGCTGTTTGTTTATGTGGAACCAGATGTGAATGTATCATAGATGTACAGTTTTGGTTACTGCTAGACTGCACTTTTTAGTATTTGAGTAGTTGCAGATTGGGAAGCTACTGGTATCTCATGTTAACATGTTACTGGTGACTGAGAACCCCAATGTCACAAATAAATTGTATATATTTTTTTATTACATTAACATGGACTTCAGTTAAGGTTCACAGAGGAAGTTTTTATTAATTTTTTATGGTACAGCAAGAGTGTAAAGGAGGTGGACTGACTTCTTACTTTCAAACTAAGGCTAACAGATTACTTTATCTGTGAGCAGACCAGAGAGAAAGTCAGCATTCATATGTTATGTCATTGGGGTAAACAACATTTAGATGTTACATAATAGAAGTGAACAATAGTGTTGCGCTTCTTTGTCATGATTACCATCTTTAAATACTAGCTGCTGACCTGAAATTAGCAAAAACTGGAGGAACAGACTCAGTAACAGTGTTCTAGGAAGCAGTAACAAACTGAAATTTCCAACCAATCCATTATGTAATTTATGAAAGATGGTAGCTTTTGCCACCATCTTGTGAAGACCAGTCTAGCTCTGGAGAGGGTTTGAATCCCACCACTGCCAGTCAGTGTACCATTGGCATGTAAGAGACAGGGACTGTAGTCCTTGGATCTGATTCACTGTCCCAGATATGTCTGCTGGCATGTCTATGTTAAAGAATCAACTTTTGAAATAGTCAAATTTCATATGCTCAGACTCATATGATCAACTATTTAAAAAGTCGAATGTATCCCTATTTGCTTAAATAGTGAATTGTCCTGAGATGGCAGTACAGTGGGGAATGGGATATATGCCCTTTTCTCACTGTAGTGTGATCTTGGAGTTGATATATATATAATTAGCGAGGGGTGTGTGCATGCAGGGGGGCTTGCCCCCTGCTAAAATTCTATTTTTTTTTAGTTTTTATACATGTTTAACTTTTTAGTCGATCATATGAGTTTGATCATATGAAATTTGACTATTTAAAAAGTTGAACATAGGCCACTAGAATCATGGTCTCTTTATCACACCACTTGCACTCAACAGGTAAGAGTAAAGGAAAGTGCTTACAAATCTGACACAATAACCAAGTCACCAAATGCAGTCTGGCCCTAAGATTATAAATGGAATAGACACTTCTATACTGGCTATGGTATTTCAATACTCAGAGCTAGACTAAGACTAAGACTAACACCACACACTGACCACTTATAGACCTGAGCCTTTGGTCTATAACCCAAGGCCCCATTCTTAAGCACACTCTCTCTCTGTGAACCAAAATGTCTTCTAATGCCCCTTACCCATGGCAGCTGTCTTTCAAACTCTTGATTTAGCCAAATATAAATTATTAAAATATATCTCACTAATAATGTGACAATATTTCTTCTTTTTTAATTCTTTTTTAAGTTTTCTGGAGATGGATACCATAGCTTTGCCATTCTACAGTCTTAGATAATAAATAGCAATGTATAGATAATAAGTACCAGTCACAAGATCTTAAAAGTGAATAAATAAAAAATTACTTATACAATAAAGAAATCAAAACAATGCTGTTAAAGATTAAATATGCAGAGGTCAATGAAATGCATACAGAATAAAACTAAAAGTCAGTTGTATGGACAGAATATTTAAAGAAGAATCTGATCTTTGGCTAAATAAACAACATAGCTGTCTGTACCTAAAGGAGTACTGGACTTAATTATTCTACGCTAATAAAAAAATACAAGGTAGAATTCAAAATACATCAGACATAGACAAACCAAGATTTTCCAAGCAAGACGATGACTGACTTTGATTTACCTTTAAATGTATATATCTCAGATCATCATCCTGTTCTCACAGAAAATCCTATGAAGGAAGTTACATCAATGCATAGTATTAGTGTAATAATGTATTAATTTATTTGAATAGTAATATTTGCATCAATGTTTTTTCCTTGGATGCAGTTGTCTACATTTTCTGTATTTGTATACACTGGAAGACAGAAAAACACTAAATAGATTTTTCCACATTCAGACCCCCTTATACAAGGGAAACATTTTTTTTCTGAATACTAATGACTGTTCCCCTTGAAGATTCGTACAATTAGTTGTATTTTATGTACTTTTTTCTTCCTGACTCCAAATCCTTGTGAGACTTGCCTGTATACAAGAAATTACATAATTCCTGAGTACCTGAAGACAGTTGCACTGTGCATTTCAGTTACAGGTTTCTTACATTTATTTTCTTTTCATCTTCCTTTTTTTTTCATTTAGACACATTCTTAGGGCACAGAAAGCACACATACTGTAGAGTTCACAGAACCTGAATATAGCTTTTAATATTGCTGCACAAAGGTACCACCACTATGAAATAAGAAATAAAAGAACGTATCACTTTTTAAAATCAGTTTTCACTGCCCTGGCATCACATCAGTAAGATACATGGGCATGTCGCACACACACACACACACACACACACACACACACACACACACACACACACACACACACACACACACAAATAAAACTAAATACAAATGAATCAAGTACCAGTTTTAACTAGTTGGATGCATGTTTTGTATACTTTCGTAGATGCAAATGTTCATGTCATTATATTTGGACAAACAAATATTCTGTACTAGCTCATAACACTAATTTATTATGACAATAGCATGCCATGACATCTGGATATTTTAAATAACTTACTTGGTATTTATTTATTGTAATTTGTTTACTGGGTGAGTAAACTAGTCTATGGCCATTTTCAGACATGACCTAATACTACATACAACATCAGTATAATGTGTAGGAATGCAGAAGGTTATTAACAATATCCATTATTGTGATAGCTGCTGCATTTTTGTAGGAGTTCAGCAGGAGTAATTTATATCACACTAATGTCTGATACATTTATTTGTCTCATTGAAAAGGGATCTCCATATTTTTGATCCTAGTGTGGAGAATTTTTTAACCCATATTAATTTTGGGCAAGTCAGAGCATGAAAGTTATGCTAGTTATTTCTTAGTATGTAAGTTTGTTCCCCAGTAAAAAGGATCATTTTAGAGGGAGACAGTAGTCAAGGTTAAGCATTTTAAATAACAAGGTTGCATGTAGTAATTCGGCCCATTGTATAAGTGGCAGCCAATTAAGGTTTGTAGTAAATTGCAATGATGCATTTTTGCATCTTTTAGGAGAGCAAAGTGGATTATTTTGTTTTTTTGATGTTTGTAATTTTTGAGTGTTGTCTGAGTACTGTAGGCATAACAGGAGTAGGTCATATTCCACTTTTGGAAATAAGCTGCTCTTGCCATAGGTGAGAGAAGGTGGGAGGTGCAGTAACATGGTTTGAGTTGTGAAATAACTTTGATGATGGTATTGGCTCTGTGTAGTGTAAAAGTGAGATAAGTGGGACTCAGGTAACTTTCAAGGTTTGTGTTAAGCATGCTGTTTCCTTTATTGTTTTTGGGTGTTATTGGTGGACAGGAGGCAAGTTTTTGAGATGTGCAAACATCATGAAATTTATTTTCTTTGTGTTTAAAAATAGCTTATTATTATGAAGCCATTTGGTTAATTGTGAGAACTCTGCAGGTAAGTTTGAAGATTTTGATAAGTTTTTGTCAGATTCAATTAACAGAATGCTGGAGCATATATCATAAGGCAGAGCTGAGGTAGGTCTAAGGAAATGTCATTAGTAAATATTGAAGAAAGTAGTGGGCCTAAAACTTACTCTTGTGGTACACCACTGTTTACACTCACGCCTGAAAATGAGTTGTAATAAATTTGGGAAAATTGTCTTTGAGATAGTTTTGGGACCAGCTTATAGTTTTTTCAGCAATGTTGAGTTTGCTTAGTTTATGTGGTAAGAAATCATGGTTAACAGCTTTGAAGGCACTGGTCACATCAATGAATATACCTGTTGTTGCAAGTCTATAATTCATATTTGTGTATAATGCATCTGTTATCTTTACTAGGGCAGTTGTGATACTAAAGTAGTTTCAGACACCACGTTGTTGGTCAGCTAGGAGGCCATAGCTATTTATATGTGACAGCAGTTGTTTGTATAGTAATTATTTCAAATATGCTTTGAGATTGGTCTGTAGTCTTTTGGGTTCAGATGATTTTGGATTGCTCTGAATACCTGCAAGCTAAACTGCACCCTGTTTAAGTCCCCTGTGTACCTAGTGACATTTTATAACCGAGTAGACACATACAGCCAGACACATACAGCAGCATGGAAGTGATGTACTCTAATGTTCAATATTAACGAAACAAAAAGCTAGTGATTTTAAAGCATTTTTTCTTCAATCATAACTGTGGGCCCTAAATGAAAGGCTAATAGTGAAGGGTTAATACCTTATGTAGTTTTTGTTACACAAGTTCATACGTTCACAGGAGATTATAAGGACTGCGGCTTAAGAGGCCTTATAAGCCTAGCCATTATTACTCAAATTTTACCTGATTTTCAGTCCCCAAGTGCTAGAGGATTGTTTAGGTTTATGTCTATGATGCTGAGTATTTTCCAGACTGCTGCTGTCCGTAAGAGACACAGGTGCCACCCCTGGAGTGAATTTATGATTCCCCTTCCATTGATCCAAACTGTATTTGAAGAGGGTCAGGTAAGGGCTCTGCTTCATGTGAATAGGAAACCTGTTACAGAGAAGGGATAACTTCTGAGGCAGATATGTCTCTCCAGCATGTTTTGTTTATGTCACAGACCAGGTTTAAATCCCTGTATTAGGTGACCATGATGCTGTTTGTGTTATGAATGTGTAACAGTTCCATCAGAGCTGGATTTGTGAGTGTCTTGTAGGTTGTGCATAGATCACCCCTTAATAGTGGGTAGAATCCAGATTAAAGGGATAGGGCTTTTAGTCTATGCACATAAGAGAAGTTGTTTATACCCTGCATTTTTTTGATAAGGTACCTCTGAGGCCACTCCAGCTGTTGCAAGTGTCTGGACAAGTACATGCCAAAAGGTGCATTGTACTTGATTATTGGTCTGATTAGGGCCGAGTGCAGTGGGACTATAACGTCCTTAGATCTGGATGCCGTGCCTTTACTTATAAGCTGTGCCACACAGAAGGACGTCCTCACCACTGTGGATACATGTCAGTCAAAGTTCAGGCTACTATCTATACGTGTGCCCAGATCTTTCACCTATGAGTCCACTCTTAGATGTGTGCTATTAATGTTATAATTTGCAAGGGTATTTGACTCCAAAAGGATATAATTATGCACTTTTTTGCATTTAGTTTTGTGCCATGGCTGTGGTACCAGTTATTTGTCAGAGTCAGACCATTTTGAAGGATATATATCTCATTGGGTGATTCAGTAATTGCCCCCAACTTACAGTCATCAGCAAACTTAGTCAGCCAATGGCCTTCTACATTAGCCTTAACTTCAGAGGAGGATATTCTGAGCAGGAGAGGTCCCAGCACTGAGCCCTGTGGCACATCACTAGTAAATGTCCTCTAGTTGGATCTGGATTCACATACTCTGACATGTGTCCTGTCTGTGAGCCATTTGGCTCCATCTGGTGATGGCTCAGTTCTGTGAGTTTATCTATAATACCTGAATGGGGAATTGTTTCAAATGCCTTAGCCAGGTCAAGGTAGGCAGTGTGCACTGTTTTATCCTTATCCATGGCCTTAGTGGCTTTCTCAAAGAAGTCAGCCAGACTGAGCAGGCATGACCTGCTCTTGACAAAGCCCAACTAGGTTAACTCCAGTGTTTGGAGGCTTTCTATGTTGTCATTT
>NC_056728.1:941388468-941408468 GCF_019279795.1 Protopterus annectens | reverse complement strand
ATTTAAATGGAGGGCTTTAGGAGGTGCTAGTACCCTTACCATTTCATCTGAGAAAATATCTGAACCTAGAGAAGAGGACTTCACAATGAAATAAAAATGTATGGTACTTAGGGAGTCCATGCTTAAGTATGTCCACATCATTCTGTCTAATTTAGATAAATGAATGGTTATAATTACATGCTTGATAGACCTTAAACTCACAGATTCCCTGGAGTTGTGGGGATTGCCCAGAAGGCAAGTTATGTGATGACTCACTAATACACCATGGTGGAATCTGCAGTAGCTGCAGTCAGTTTGGCACTTTTTGAATATTAAAGCTCTAGTCGATGTATATATGCTATATGAAAAAAATAATAACCAAAAGTATAGTATATCAGTGTAGGAAGCTGGTGTTTATAAATAAATGAATGAACACAAAAAACATGTATATTAAGTTATTAGTATTGAGTGCTTTTGTCTCTTCCTGAGACTTCCTCAGAATAAAATCATCTAGTATGCATGGTTTTATATCTATAAAATTGACCTGTTATTCAATTTCCTATCAAATAAAGTTAATTGAATTAATTACGTCTGTTGAACATACACTGCAACTTCCAGTATTAAGAACTAGATTTAAACAAATGTTTAAGTGAACTACAAAACATTTATTAAATAAACAGCCACCAAATATTTACCTCTACATAATAAAAACATCACGATGCAATTAAAACAAACTATGCCTTGTAAATAATAAAAGTAGTAAAAGTAGGTAATACTTTCAGAAAAAAAAACAGTCAAATAGTGAGTAAATCAATGCTTCACAACATTTCAGCCCTTGATTTCAAAACAGGTTTGATTGAAATAGTTTTGTTCAACTCAGGTAGTGCACTGGCATTAAGTTTAATTTGCTAAAGAGACTTCTTAAGGTCAAGTTGGTTCTCCCAGTCACCACCCCTAAGGTTAATGGTAATCTTCTCAAGAGTACTAAAACTAAAACCTTGAAGTTGGAACATATACAAGAATGTTTATATAAAGCACTAACCTTGCTTTTAGTTTTAATATCATAGTTGTGGTCATAAATTCTTTTCCTTAATGCCCGCTTTGTCTTTCCTTTGTAAAATGATGGGCATGTGTTACATTTGGCTAAGTAAACTATCCCTGTAGTTGAGCAGTTTCATTTATTAAATCTGATAGTGTTGTAGTTTATGAATAGTTATTCAGGTTGAACAATGTATTTGCACTGTTTACAGTTTCAGCATTTCTCTGTTCTCCCATAGGTAATAATCTCTTTATTCATTACCTTGTGCTCAAAAAAAAAAAAAAAAAAAACTCTTCAAATTCTTTGAAACTTTTCTAACTATTTGGGGTTGACTCCCTACTACTGTATATATGTAAGGGTTAGATCTGATAATGTTTCAGGTCACAATAATGGAGCTAATGTCAAAAAATCATTATTAAATTCCAATAATATAACTGTTCCAAAGGTGGGGGTGTTGTCATCACCCTGTTTACTTAGGCTTGTGCCCAAAATTACTTTAAATTTCAGTTCCCTGCTATACACAGGTTTACTTACCACCTTCTCAACCATACGTCTTGGGTAACCCCTTTTGTAGAACATGTTTTTTTAATTTTTTGATTTCTTCCATAAATGTATCCAAGTCCAAAACCATTCTGGCCAACCTGTTGGCTTGCTCCCTTACCAAACTGACCTTCTGGTGATATAGATGTGAACTTGAATAGTGTAAATAGGTGTTACTATACATAGATTTTCTATAAATATTAAACTTGAATCCTTGATCTGCTTTGAAAATTAGTGTATGCATAATTCATATGAGAAATGTTAAATGAATAAGTAAATCTTAGAAATCCTGTTATAGTATTGAGATACTCAATAAAACTATTGATACATTCTTCTGGACCCGACCATAAAATAAAAATATCATCAAGGTAACATAGGTATATTTTACAAAATTTGAAAAATTCACACTGAAATACATATCAAAGTTCCCATGCATATAAAACAACATTGACAAACATAGGGGAGGATGCTGAACCCATTGCTATGCCAGAAACTTGTTTAAAGAGTTCACCCCCAACATATAAAAAAATGCTTTCTAACACCATTAGCATATAGTCATCAACTACTTTGTTGTCATTTTTAAGAAACTGAAGCTTTAAAAGCCTCTCATGGAATAGCTCCATGCCTTCCTCAATAGGTATACTGGAAAAAATAGAGTGACAATGTCATCTGTCAGAAACCCAATATTACTCTCCCACAAGGTATTTTAAGCCTCCCCAAAAAGTTCTAGGAGTCTTTTAGAAGATAGCCATCCATGGAGGATAATAGTTTTAGTAGCCTATCTATAAGTGCTCCTATGGCATGGGTTTTGGGCTCATGTGCTGATACAATAGGCCCAAAGGGGGATTTAATATACTTTTGCAAACCTTGGGTGTACTGAAAATTGTAGGAATGATGGATTGTCTTTCTTTAAAAATTGTATGTATCAAGATCTATTCTTCCATCAATCCTAAGGTCCTCTAACTGGTAATCTAGTCTTCTGTAGGCTATATTAATCTACTCCCTTGACACCAGTTGATATGTATTACCATCCTGAAATATTACTACTATGGCCCTGAATAGTTGTGAGAATTCAAAAGTACCATACCTTTGTTGGGTTGCATAAGTCTCATGTTTCTGTCATTTACCAAATCATTCATAATTTTTGTTTCATTAAGTGTCAAATTCCTATAAGTCAATTTCTTCATCCTCCCAATTTTGCAAAGGTTTTTCAAGCAAGCTTGCTCAAAAACCCGAATGGTAGGATGTTGTATAGGATTAAAGATACTCTTTTTTTTCTACAAATTCCTGTTGGATTTGTATTTTCATTGTCAGTATTGATGTCCTTAAGTTGTTGTTCTTCTTCTTTCGGCTTTTCCCTGTTAGGAGTCGCCACAGCGGAACTTTGGTCCACTAATGATTGGCAGTAGATTTTTACGTTGCTGAGGTGCCAGCCTGATGCCCAAACTTCAACGAAGGCACGCCCATTCACACATGTCTTTTGAACTCCACTCGACAACAGGGAGGACATGTAGACTCCACACATAAGGAGCTCCAGCCGAGAATCAAACGGGGTAACCTCTTGCTGTGAGGTGACACTGCTAACGCTGCACCACCACGGCTCTTGTCCTTAAGTAAAACTGCTAAATTGAACTTTCTTGTAAATTTTTTCAGTTCAGTGGAGGTATCTACCAGACTGAAATGCCTGTTGGTTGCAAATTTAAATCCTTTCTGAAAAAGAGAGAAGTGGTTGGGGATAACATCAATATTAGCATAGCTGAAAATGTTATAGCCCTTAGGGCTTAAAATAAAACCGTCGTGGGTACTCAAAATCATCTGCTCCTGTCTCCCATCCCCGTTTCCCCACCCCTCCCTTGTTGTATCTCTGCGGTGGAGGGAGTCTCCCCTATTATCAAATCCCATGTCGGGATGGGGGTTCATAACTTGAGGGTGTAATGTCTGGTCAGCTAACCTCTCTGACCTGTGTAATGATGGAAAATCATCCTGTGTGAAGTGCACTATACTCTCATTGTAGTCCCTCCCAGTATCCTGTTCTAGCACATTAACCATCTGTACTGTCACTCGTCTTATGTGCATTAAGAAGACGATGAGGCTTGGGTGTTTGTTTAAGTAGTTTATTGTATACACACACATTAGGATGGATGGATGGCAGGAACATTGAACTTAAGCGAACTACCTAACTAACTGACTACACACTTGAGTGCTCTCACTCTGGCTGCTCACTCAAAATGGCACTCTTGCTTGCACATGCTTAGTACTTATATGCATGTGCTAGCTCACTGGAAAGCTTCTTAAAGGTGTATCAAACACACTCATCTACATATACATTCATCTTGTAATATATCATTGAATACTTCATTGCCATGTAAATTAGTATTGTTGGAATGTTGACAGACTAAATATGCCTTGTTGTTTTTGTATCGTTCAACATCCCTTTCAGTTTTCTGTCTCTTAATTAATTCTGCACACTTTTTTCAGTTTTAGAAAAAGCATTCTCATAAAACTTTTGTATTGCAAAAACAGTAAATGCTTGGTAATACAGTTGCTTAAACATGTAATTTTATTAATAACATTTTAATGAACCTCAAATTACTTTTAATTAATAATTTCATAATTTCACTGCCACAATGGTCAAATATAGAAACAAAATCTTTAAAAAACACACAGTCTTTAGTAATTCCGTTTGGAAATTTGTTGCTACATAACCATTAAGGTACTTCCTTTCTGTTAATGCATTCTCATAAGTACAAAACCTCTACCTGTAAACTTCTATGTTCATAAAGTTTGGATTTCAACAAGAAAATGGATTTCTTTAAAGACAAAAAGTTATTAAGTCTGGTGGAACCTATATCATTCTGAACAGAATTAACTATGAAATGAAACAATCTGAAAAGGACTGATTCAGCCAATTGTTCAGAGAATCACTGTCATAACCAACCACATTTTGGTTGCCAGAATGTAAGTCACAAGGTGTATTAAATACGTAATTTGCACTTGCTTGTGCCTGAACAAAACCCAGTCCATGTTTGTTATGGTTGGAATGTTCTGAGTTGCAAAAATGTTGTCCATCACTGCCCTGGTGCACTTGCCATTCAAACCCCTCAGTTTGAATTTCATTAGGTGTTTGGAGGGAGAATCCTGTTCCTCTCACTCCCTTTAAATGTGAACTTGAACGTCTTCCTGTTCTGAAGGAATTCATTCAGTAATCAACCAGTGCACCATCCAAGTTGAACAAAAGTATTTCAATCAAACCTGTTTTGAAATGAAGGGCTGAAAAGTTGTGAAGCATTGATTTATTCACTGTTTGACTGTTTTTTCAGAAAGTTTTACCTACTTTTACTACTTTTAATATTTACAAGGCATAGTTCATTTTAATTGCATCAAGATGTCTTTATTACATAGAGGTGAATTTTTGGTTATTTATTTAATATACGATTTGTAGTTCAATTAAACAATTGTTTAAATTTGTTTCTTAATACTGGAAGTTACAGTGTATGTTCAAGAGACATAATTAATTCAATTAACTTTAAATAATAGGAGTTGAATAACAGGTCAAGTTGTTTGGTGTGTGTGTGTGTGTGTGTGTGTGTGTGTGTGTGTGTGTGTGTGTGTGTGTGTATGTGTGTGTATATGTGTGTGTGTGTGTGTGTGTGTGTGTGTGTGTGTGTGTGTGTGTGTGTGTCTGTATGTATATATATATATATATATATATATATATATATATGCATATATATATATATATATATATATATATATATATATATATATAAACATATATGTATATGTATATATATATATATATATATATATATATATATACATATGTGTATGACTGTGGATACTTGATTTTATACTTATGAAGTATCAGACAGAGATGAAAGCACTCAGTACTAATAAATTTTAATATACATGATTTCTTTGTGTTTATTCATTTATTTATAAGCACTTGCTTCCTTCATTAATATGCTTTACTTTTGGTTATTACTTTTTGAATTTTGTTTGGGTGATTATATTTTTCTTTTTTGGTTCATTAAAGACAACAGCCGGTTGATGCTTGTCATGACCAAATATATCTGTTTTCAGTAATGTAATCTGCTTCTTTATGTCCTTCTGTGGCATCAAGCAGGCTAAACAGAGGTCTGAATGGAGAGATGATAAGTCAGCAAGCAAAGGAAAGTAGTAGTGCTGACATTTAATTCATTCTGAAGTCTTGGTGAGTACCTTCACAAGGTGGATCCTGTTTTTCACAAAATCTCACCAAGACAGCACTGATATATAGACTGTGTTTATGTAGCATATACCATGGACAAAAGTACGTAAACAATTAAAAAAGATAGTTTGATGCACAAGAGCCAGGATAAAAACAGGGCCCAATCCTGGTAGGTGCACTTGTGCCAGGACTGGAAAAAATGACAGTGCAGAAGCCTCAAAATATGGAAACATAATTACAATGGTGCCAGGCCAGGCCCAGGGGGAGGATGGCCCTCCTGTTTTAGAAGGAAGTAGCAGTTCACAAAAATCACAAAAATTGATAGGCTAAAGAAGAGCCATAAAGATGACAGAGTGGACTATTGAGGATAAGAAAGAAATTATGCATTGTTACTATTATGTAAAAAGCCCAGAATTTCCAGACACAAGATAAACACAAAGATTAAGAGAGAAGTTAGAGGAGAGAAAAATACTTCCATAAGAAAAACTGTCAGAAGCCTCAAATAAATATTTGTGTTCATTAATACAACAGATTTGTGAAAAACAATATATAAACCAAGAAACTTTGATCTGTTTGGAAAAAGAAGCATCTGAGGAAGTGCAAAAATATAAACAACAAAATCTAGAGATTTTTGAAAAGTATAAAAAATAAATATGGACATGGGAAATAAAGAGAGATTTGATATGGCGCAATATTTATGCAAAGGCAAAAGCCAAATTAATCAATATAAAGAAGGCAGCCCCACAAATATTCCAAGAGAAATACAGGCAAAGGCATCCAGATATGGAAAATTTCACAATAAAAAAATAATATCACAAAGATGGAATGTAGAAAATAAGATTAGTAAGGTAGAAGTTAAAAATATAGAAGTTGAAGTTATGGAGTGCCTGTGAAGTGAAGGATTTGATGCAGAAGGTCAAACACAGGTTTCATCACAGTATGATGGAACGAGTCCCCAAAGTAAGGAGAAACAGGAAGATCAGGAGACAGCTGAAGAACAAATATGGACATGGGGAATAAAAATAGATTTAACGTGGTGCAATATTTATACAAAGGAGAAAGCAAAACTAATCAATGTAAAAAGAACAGCACCAAAAATATTTGAAGAGAAATACAGGCAAAGGAATCCAGACATAGAAAACTTTACAATACAAAAATAGGAAGACAAAGAGGAAAAGTAGAAAAGGAGATTAGTAATGGATAAGTTAAAGAAATAGAACCTGAGGTTATGGAGTACCTGCAAAGTGAAGGATTCAGTATATAAAATCTTATTCAGAAAGCACCACAACAGAATAGAGCAATGGACACCCAAATTAAGGGGAAACCTGTGGAATGGGAAACAATTGGCCAGGTGCCATATGAAGATATTTTGGAGCCTTCCACAGGAAACCAGTATAAATGTTTAATTGAAGCTGGACAGCAAAGGAAGGAATAGGAAACTCTGGAAACTCTGACACAATCAATGTTAAGGAGTGATAGGTCAGTGAGTTCCCATATGACAGAGCAATGGATGGCTCAGGATGAAATTGAAGAGAGTGTGCCACAGATGCTATAAAACTTTCTATAGAATGCCCTCAAGAAATGGAAAACAAAAAAATGTGCCCTCAGTTTAGAAGAAAACAAGCTAAGAGAAGAGTTGCTTGATTTAATACAGATAGACATCTTAAGAGAAGTAAAAGAAATAGACTGCAGGAGGTCAATAAAACCCAAAAAGTCAGAAGTTTGATAATACAAATGAACACAGTAATTAGGACTGTCCATAGAGATCCACGTGATATAACAGAAGTAAACAGGATATAATATTGTGCAGCTAAATTAATAACTGATAAAGTTCTACCACAAGAACACAGGGTAGTTATGGAAAGGAAGGGAAGAAATCAAATACCATCATGGAAGTATTGAATAGAGAAAACTATAAAGCAATTAAGACAAGAAGTGTAACTGTTAGAAGAGTATAGAAGAGGGAACAGATCCACAAAAATACTTAAAACGATAGATGTGATAAAAGCAATGTGCAGTATTAGAACAGATCAGGATCTAACATGCACTATCGCAAATAGAAAACTAAAACTCTCAGCACAGGTGGAAAAAGATACACAAATAAATATAAAGGAAAATTACAAAATAAGGACTTTATTGATGACCCAAAAAAGTTTTATAGAGAACTGGCAAATAAGGTAAAAGGAATTGAAAGACCACCAAAAAAAGAAGAAATAGATATAGTTTGGAGAAGTATTTATGAAAATCCTGTGGAACATAACAAAGATGCCACATGGACAGAAGAAGTAAAAGAAAGAATAAGACATTTAAAAATATAGGATATGAAATGGGATGAAGTAACAGCTAGATAGATTGAAACAAAGTTAAGAAAATCCTCTAATTTTAAAACCCCAGGCCCAGATGCAGTACCTAGATTCTGGCTAAAAGTATTAACATCTTTGCACAAAGATTTAGCCATGAGTAAGAACTATTCATATGCACACCCCTAACAGACACCAACCTGGCTAACAACAGGAAAAACAATGCTCCAATTTAAGAGTGAACCTGCAAGCTACCCTAAAAATTGTAGACCAATAACTTGCCTTCCGGCGATGTATAAACTATACACTGGAATTGATGCTGACAGAGTTTATAGTCATTTATGTAGATCAGATTGTGTGTCTGTACCTTTAAGAAGCATTTTCAGATGTAGCACATGTATATAAATAGTGAGCACATTCAGGCAGCAGTGCCATTTTGAGAGAACAGCGAGAGTCTTAACATGTATGAGTGTAGTAGTCAGTCTGTTTATAAGTTTATTTAAGTTTATGTTACAAAGCCTAATTCCTGATGTGTTTGTGTGTAATAAAGCTGCTTGAACTGAACCCATGATTGTTTGTCTGTTTTATCCTGACCAGACGAGGGACAATTTAGAAGAACACTCAATTATGGCAATAGAACAAAAGGGCAATAAAACAAAGTCATATGGAGCAAAGGATAATTTGTTGTTAAGTAAAGTCATAGTGGAGAACTGTAAAAAGGGGAAGAATCTAAGTATGGCATGGACTGACTACAAAAAAGCATTTGATAGTATCCCACAGTCATGGATAAAAGAGTGCTTAAAGATGTATAAGATACACCCAACACTGACTGACTACATTGCAGTGACCATGAAACAGTGGCAGACCACTTTGCAATTAAGCCATGACAAAGGAAAAATTATTATCCCAGGATAAAAATTCAAAGGGGGATATTCCAGGGTGACTCTCTGTCACTGCTGCTATTCTGTCTTGCCCTTAACTCATTAAGCTGTCTACTTAACAGCTTAGGCTATAGCTATAATTTGGCTCCTAGAAAACAACAAAGTGTAAAGACTTCTCATTTTCTCCTTGTTGATGATTTAAAACTGTATAGCTTATCAGATGAGGAACAGAAAGCACAGCTGCAAGTTGTCAAAACTTTTTCAGATGATATAAGAATGTCATTTGGTCTTGATAAATGTTCAAAAGCAACCTTCAACGCAGGAATACTGCAGCACCAAGAAAACATGAGTTTGAGACAAGAATGTGATATAAAAGAACTTGAACAAAAGGGAGTGTATAAATATTTGGGAACGGATGAAGGATCAACAATAAAACATGAACAAATGTGAATAAAGCTTAGTAAGGAATACTTTAAAAGACTTAAATTAATGAAATCAGATTTGACATCTAGGAACAAAATCCAAGCTATAAACCAATTTACTCTTCTGTCCTAAATTACCATTTTGGAGTGATTGACTGGCCCCAAAAAGTATTGGATAGGTTAGACAGGAAAGCAAGAAGGATGCTTCATGCTCACCAAATGATTTATAAAAATCAGTGCATACCAAGATTATATATTCCCCATTCTGAAGGAGGGATGGGCCTCCTTGAAACTGATTACATGTATAGATCTGCAATCGTGGGACTGCACACATATCTGCTGACCTCACAAGACCCCAATGTAGTGAAAGTTTAGAAACATGAGTAGAATAAATCTAAGATGACTTCTCTGCTTTGTCTAGCAGAAGCATATCGGTGTCAAGCAGGAATGGAAATCAAACCAGAAGTAGATAAAAATCAGGCAGCAACTGACTGTGCCAAAAAAACAAAGGCAAGACTATAAGGTGAAGGACCAGAAGAGAAGGCAAGAAATGTGTAAAATGCAGAAATATAGTTGCAGGTATAGAATATTTCTGGAAGAGTGTCATGTTGATCAGGATCGAATGCATGAATGGTTAAGGACAGCTGAATTCAAACCAATAGATGAAAGGTTAATACTGGTGGCCCAAGATAGTGGGCTATATACACATTGGTTTACAAAGTCCATTGAATATGTGGGAGAAACAGACAAATGTAGGTTTTGTAAAACAAAATTGGAAACAATTGCAAACCTTGTTTCTGGTTGTTACATACTAATGGCAGAAGGACTATATATTTCAAGGCATAATAATGTGGCAAGACTGTTGCACTGGGGATTGTGCAAACATTATAGTAGTGAAGTGGCTGAAAAACACTGGAAACATGAACAACAAAGCATCACAGAAAATTATGAAGTCTTAATCACATGGGATCACCCATTACCAACAGTTCAAAAGATAGATGATAGAAAACAGGATATAGTTGTCCATGAAAAGAAGACAAAATTAGCATTGATCATTGAAATTGTCATACCCAGTGACTACAGTGTCTTGCATACAGAGAGACACAAAGTCATAAAATATCAGGATTTGCAGGCAGCAATGAGAGAAATTTGGAAGAAGGATACCCAGACAGTTCCAGTAGCAGTAGGAACAATGGATCTTATAAAACAGACTACAGTCATATTTAGATATGTTGCCAAAACATGTAACTCCATATGAATTGCAGAAGGAGTCATTACTGGGCACATTGCGGGTGCTGCGAAGAGCACTTCTGGTTGACATCAAAGACTGAAACAGTACTAATTACATGAACTTTAATTACACTTTGACTTAGGAATGGGGTTCATTCCTGTCATGGTATTTGAAACCCAAAAGACTTGGAGAAATTACAAAAAGTGTAGAGCTTTCAGAGCTGACAGTTAATAAAGAAAGACAGTTATCCTAAAGTGCCAACTTCAATACTAAATGATATGGATTACTTGGATGCTGATTTAAATCTAATTCTGTTATTCCAGTTTTCAGACTAGCAGGATCCTAGACCAAATTTACTCCAAAAGATTTTTGTTTCTCCTGCTGAAATGAATTCTCAAGGCAAACTAGAGACTGAGAAGGTTTTAGAAGATGTTGCTTCTGCTGTTAATGTATACCATACACTATGATGGATTCATCAGAAAACTTATAATTGCAGCCAGTTGATTTAAGTCTAATATCTTATACAGGTATGATTCCTGTCTTTGTTATACATGGCTAACAGTTAATTCTTCATCTGGTCAAGAAGCATCTGGCCCAGTATCAGGTGCACCACTTTGGGCAGAGACATTTAAAAAAAATAGAACTTTTAACTTCAGAGGTTCATCTAGTTTACCAACTAACATCTGAATTTCCTATGTTAAACAGTTAAGGATGGAACAGAAAGAAGAGATAGCAAAACGTAGTTCAGCATACTCTAATTTAGAAACTGATTTTCTTGTCATGACAAATAAATATGACAATTTAAAAACAGAATCAATTAAGATTCACTCTTCTGTGCAAACAATATCAGATCAAATGTTTGATCTTAAATTTAGATCAAATAAACTGATTGTTAGGATGACTGGGATCCCTGATATATATTAAACAACTCTAAAGCTTTGCCAGTTGCTGGTAAATCTAGTTTTGCTGAATCTGGGAAAGAATCTGGTATTAGTAATCTGTCATCAGCTGATTTTTATATTATACATCATGCTGGCCTTTCAAGACTGGGTTATAACAAGTAGATTCTAGTTAAATTTTGATCAATTACTGATCATAATTTGATGTTTGTTTTTTGCTGCACAAAGCAAAAGGAATGTTCTCTATAACTGTGTAGCTATATAGGTTCATAGGTTGGTAGTAGGCTATCGGCCCTAAGGCTTATACAAGCCTAGCCATAACAATTGCCCGGCTATTTCTTCCCACAGTATTTACTTCCTTGGACCCGTCTAGCAGGGTGACTGACATGATCCCCGGGGTGAATTTCCCATCTCCCATCCAGTCATCTAGGTTCCTTTTGAAGAGGGCCAAAGAGGTGCTCTGCTTGACATGTACGGGCAGTCTATTCCAGAGTCTGGGGAGTTTCTGGGTCAGAAAACTATCCCTCCAGCATGTTTTATTCATTGTGATGACAAGGTTTAGATTCCTGGAGTGTGTCTCCCTGAGGGATTGGGATTTCTTTAAGTGTAGCATGCCCAACAGCTCTGGGTTTGACATGGCCTTGTATGTTAAGCAGAGATCGCCTCTGAGTAGACGATATGCGACAAGAGTATAGGTGGAGTTTTTTTAGAAGGTCAGCACAGGGCATCTGCTTTAGGCCTGTGATTCTTTTAGTGAGGTATTTCTGTGGCCATTCCAATTGTTGCAGATGTCTTGAGAGGTACATACCAAACGGGGTGCTGCATTCTATAATGGGTCTAATGAGGGATGAGTACAGTGGGACAATGACCTCCTTTTTTCTGGATGAAAAACCCTTAGTGATGAGGTGTGCCATGCAGAAGGATTTCCTGACTGTTGTAGCGATGTGGTTATCGAAGGTGAGACCACTGTCCACCTGTGCCCCTAAGTCTCTTATCATAGTTTCAGTGTTTAGTGTACTGCCACCAATGTGGTAATTCATGGGTACATGTTTTTTTTTTTCCCCAAAGGGGATAACTATACATTTCTTGGCATTGAGCTTGAGCCCACGGCTCTGGCACCAAGCATCTGTTTCTGTAAGGCCCTTTTGTAGAATATCCACATCATTTGGGGATTCAATAATGGCTCCGTATTTGCAGTCATCTGTGAACTTTGTTAGCCAGAGTCCCTTAGTTTTGGCCTGTATGTCAGAGAAGTAGATGCCAAACAAGAGTGGTCCCAGGACTAAACCCTGAGGTACTCCACTTGTCACTTATCTGGAGCTGGATTTGGAGCCTGCTACTTTTACAGTGTGGGTTCTGTCAGTAAGCCAGTTGGCAGCCCATCGAGTGACGTAGGGATTAATGCCCATCTTAGTAAGTTTATCTATGATTCCAGAGTGGGGGATAGTGTTGAAGGCCTTGGTGAGGTCCATATAGGCTGTGTGTACCACCTTACCCTTGTCCACAGCTCTAGAGACTGATTTAAAGAAGTCAATCAGGTTCAGGAGACAAGATCGGCCCTTCACGAACCCAAACTGCGTAGGGTCCAGTGTCTGAAGGTTGCCAATGCCTTTGTTTATAAGTTCCATGATAATACGTTCCATGGCCTTGCAGATCAGGCTTGTAAGACTGATGAGGCGGTAGTTCTGGGATCCAAGGTGGATTCCCCCTTGTGGAGTGGGATAACAGTAGCTGTGCGCCACTCAGTGGGCACATAGCCGGAGGTGAGGCTATGATTAAACATTACACTTAGGTGAGGTGCCAGTTCATTTTGTAGTTCATGTAGTACACAGCCTGGGATGTTGTCTGGTCCCATGGATGCTGTATTCTTAGCTTTGGAGAGTGCGTTTTTTTACCTGTGTGGCCATTATTACTGGAATTTGGCAATCTTCCGGTATTGAGATGGGCCCTTTAGGGGGTGAGGGGGGGTGAAGTTTGCACTAAATTGATCTGCCAGGATATTGGCAATATCCTTGTGATCAATATATTTAATCTTAACACAGCTGCAAGCAAATGCTACCACGTGTTAATGCATTTTGGCTTTCACTATTACTCACAAAGTCTTGTTCATAAACATCAGTGCACTTTAGTGCAAGGCTGATATGCAAAATACTGGCATATCATAGCCCTTAGCAATTTGTAATGATGTATACACAAAGAGGTAATGAGATCTTGCCCATTTTGTAGGCACCGTACTCAATGCATGAAGTACGTATGCAATCCATTCACTCCCAAATGTGCATGATTCAACAAGGCAGCACCACTAGAGTACATCCTGGTCCCAATGGGCTACCCTTTAGGACAATGGGCATGTGCAATATAGTGGTGGAGCACTTGGCAGAAAAGCAATCTCAGTTCTCTTCTAATATGTTGCTCAGTATATTCCTCAGAGGGGAAAACTACCCCATCTGCAAGGGATTATTTAGCTGATCTTGTGAGTGGGTTTATATTTTATGACAGGTTGCCATCAGACCCCGATGTTTGACAAAGAGAGAGGAGTACCGAGTCAAGCCACAGTCTCCAATACCTGTATGACTTGACTGTCTGTTCTACTTTTGGGGCCAGCCCCCACTTGTCTTGATCCTAGCCAACATTTTATAGGTTCCAATTACCTTTCAACTGTCCACATTTTGGAGTGACATCCCTAATTTGTACTGAAGACCTTTACTCCATTCCTCATAAAATTGGACATTCTTTTGAGAGATTCTAAGTTAATCACACCAGCATTTAAAAATCAACC
Source organism: Protopterus annectens (assembly GCF_019279795.1). NCBI lineage: Eukaryota > Metazoa > Chordata > Ceratodontiformes > Protopteridae > Protopterus > Protopterus annectens. The sequence continues at coordinate 941,394,188 of NC_056728.1, read as the reverse complement.
CTAATTTAGAGCAGGTTCTCTACTTTTTTATTTGTCCATAACCCTGGAAAGGGAAGTTGAGGGGTGTCAGTCCATGCTTGGTCAAACTTGTGATGAATTTCAATTAGACTTATGCTCAACTCACAGGCTGTATCATTTTGATGGCTGTAAGACTTCCATAATATCAAGTTACCTGCCGTAAAATTAAGTATTGCTGAAATTGAATGAAATTAATTTATAAATCAGAAAAAAAAATGGGCACTAAAACAAAGCCTTGTGGAACATTTTAGTTGCAACAACACAGGTGCCTTCCTTTAAACAGCTAGCAAATTGGGTAAATTTATTTTCAAAGTCCTAGAGTGCACATTCAGAGAGCAACTTAAGAAAAGCTTTTGATGCTGGATCTGCATAAGACAGGAGATGCGACTCTTCTGGCCCCAATTCCAAAAGACTTGCTCAGTGTAAGTGACCACTTACACAGAGACCAACTCTTTTGGAATCTGGCCCTCTATGTTCATGGCTTTAAGTACACAGGCTGTTGGAGGTAAGAGTACAGTACAAGTGTTGTGGCCTTTTCAGAATACTCTTCATTAAGTATAAAAAAGGAGCCCAGATGGTTACCGAATTACTAGGTGACTGTCAAGCATTTTACATATTGTGAAACAGGCCTGAAGGAATCAACTTTATTTTTGGAATCCTGCTTTGGCAAAATGGTGGAGTATGAAGAGTACAAAATTCAAGTGTGCAAAAGTCCTATCATTACAAAGGTCATCATTGGCCTGAATAAACTTGCGAGAAGACTTCATATGATTAAGAGTGGCTATAATGGGATGGTTTCGCGGCTCCCTGCTGTGGTCAGCTATTTGGGTTGCCATCTTTTTTGGATGCCCAGAGTGGGACAGTCTTACACAAACTTCAAGATTTTTCTGGAAAAAAACATGCCATCAACCAATAAAAAAAGATTTATGTTGTCTTATTACAAAAATAAAAGACTTTTGTAATATAACATGTTGACTGTTTATACTAAACAAGATGGTTTTAATGTAGTGTTACAGTTTTGTACATTATATCAGTAGCTATAATTTTTTTTCAATATTTTCCTGCTGGCGTGCTTCAAAAGAGATAAGTATTTGCTGATATAAGACAGTATCTTTGGGAAAGAGTTCTTTCTGCTTTCATTTTTCCAGCACTGCTGCAGGTGAATTATATTGACTTAATTCTAAAATGTAGTAATCCAAATTAAGCTCATGGACAAGTGACTGCTATTCATTTCTTTACATAGTTCCCAAATGGGGAATCTCCTACATCTCAATATTTACAATCGACCTGGGGGGGGGGTCTCCACATGATGTGGGTAAAATATTTTCTTTTATAAAAAGTTTACTGACAAATGAAAATTGTTGCCATGGTTGCAGTGGTGGCTGGTGAGTTCAATTCGAAGGGGGGCTGCAGGAGACAGCGGAATGGGTGGGGCCAATGGGAAGGGGTGTGGTCAACTAGAAAGGGGAGGGGCTATGCTCAAAACTACAAAACCTGGAACTTTAGTTAAATACGCTGCCCTGGGTGCCAAACTGTCATTATGAGAGTGCAATCAAGACAATGTGAAGTCTAGAATACTTCAATGCATTAGCTGCATGACAGCTTACTTAATATCTAGAGGGAAACAAAAAGACTGTGAGGCATGAAAAAATAAATTACTTTTTAAATACATTAGTCAAGTGCTGCGGTGGTGGTGCTGCGGTGGTGGTGCTGCAGTAGTGTTGTCGCCTCACAGTAAGATGCTGTCCAGTTAGATTCTCAGCTAGAGCGTCTTCTGCATGGAGACATGCATGAATGGGCGTACCTTCGTTGAAGGTTGTGCATCAGGGCTGGCAACTTGGCAACTAAAAATCTATCTGCCAGTCATTAGCGGACCGGAGTTCTGCTGTGGCAACCCCTAACCGGGAAAAGCCGAAAGACACAACAACTGGAATGCCAGTCAAAATCAAGTACAAGAAAAACAAGTAACACTCAACTCAAACCACTTCTCCTTGTACTCCAGTTCCAGTTATAATTTATATTCAGCTTTATTAAAGTACCAGGTAACATGCTGAAAGTAGCAATCTCTGAGATACCCCCACTTGTAAAAATGTTTCTTATCCGAAAAAGACCTGCTGCCTGACAACAGCTATCTACTTGTTCAATGGGGAAAACATGATCAAAGTAAAAAATGAAAGCAAACAAGAAACAAGCTCAAGATACATCACTTAAAGGATTACTGTACAGGTAATGGACCACACACGATAGACTGGCATTCTGTTTGGTTTACAGGTAAAGCCTGCAAAGATGACTGCAAGTCTCCAACAAATGTAATGAGCTTCTTAAAATAATAATGTAATCCTGTCCTTTATTACAAGTACTGTCATATGCATTTCAATACCCAAGGCTTATACATTATCTAGTTATGCAAGTATTTTTTGCATGGCAACAAAAAAGCTTTCACTGTTGGCAATTCTTTAACAGTATGCTTATTAAAGCTTACTTGCATCTTACAATCTCAGACAAGCTTACCTGATGGTCATTAAAGCATTGTTACTTAAACACAGAGCAACAGGCACTTTCTGAGTAATAATAAACATAAATCAACAGTATAAAAATATGACAAACCCAAACATTCTGCAAAATCAAGAACAGAATAAAAGTAGTACTTGTGTCTACCTTGGATGGGGGGATACTCTGCACATTTACACTGCATAACTGCTCCTTGCCTTGCTTGGACACATCCAGAGTCACACTACATGAGGCAGTGGGGTACAACAAGTAGGTCACAATTTGAAATGTCTCTGACTGACTGTGATGGCCCTGACACATTTGTCATACCTCTCAACCTCAGAGCAAGAAGTCTGGACAAAGCCATACATAGAAGTGGGACAAGGCCCAAAAATAAGGACAATTTTAAATATCGCTCTTATAAACTTAGAAAGGTAATAGAGTAATAGGTCTTGCATTAGTATGAATTTCTGAAGGGTATGAAATCTGAAACACAAATGTCTGTCATTATTTTCTAACTTCAGTCTTTAATGATTTGCTACTAATTTGCCAAAAAAAAATAAAATTTTATGAAAAATGGACCAAAATGTGATGCAAAAATATAAAATAGCCACACAATATAGCTGGGAACCTGTCAAAGAAGGGACACCTTTTTAATATTAGTACTGCTAACATGAGCAGCTGACAAAATAAAAGAATCTGCATGCATTTCTGAAATAAAAGTAATCTATAACTCTGATTATTACAGTTATTTCTTAATTGTAAACCCTCCACGTTTTCTTCCAAAATTGTCATTTTGCGGTGGGATTATTAGGGCAAGAGCAACATTTTGAGCCAAAATCGGGGACAGTTCAATTTATTTGCACATACCTCTCAACATGTTAATGCAGGAAATCTGGACAAGGCCAAATATACTTATAAACAGTACAAAAAATTGTTGTATAAACTGAGACAGTTGATAGAATAACAGGTCTTGCTTTAGCATGCATTTTTCTTTTTTTTTCAAAACTGGTTTATTGTTTTAACATATAAGAGAAATATCATAACAATTTTATACAAGTAATTAAAAATAGGTATTATTATAATATTCAACAAAACAACTAAAGTATGTACAAAGACATCCACTACAATCAGATCAATTAATTAAACTAAAATACCATGCTATTGAAATTAAAATTTTTTTAACAAATTTTGTAAATTATCCCATACAATAAAATAAGATGTTTTTCTATTTGTTCTAGTCCTAATTGTGTTTATTTCCATATGGCACACTATATTCATAACATTTTTAAATTCATTGAATGAAGGAGGTGTATCTGAAATCCAATTTCTAGTTATTATTTTCCTAGCCACTGCTAGAATAGACCATAACAAGGGAAGCTTAACCTTTTAACACTTTGAGGTACAGGTGTGTTGAATAATATAAGAGATTTAGAAATAATGAAATTATCTGTAAAAAGAGCCTGCAAAAATTCATTAATTGACTTCCAGTATTCTTTCAATTTTATACAGTCATAAAACATATGAGCCCAGTCAGCATTAATTTCTACATTACATCTCTTACATAGATTATCTTTATTATTTATTTTATTCATCATCAAAGGTGTATAAAAAGATCTATGTAAAATGTCCATGTATAAAGTCTCCAGACAATGGAAGACGTAGTTCTATAAGCAGATTCCAATATATATTGTTTATCTTGTTGATTTGGTGGGTCCCCATTAATAGAAGTGAAATAATTCCAGTATGAATCTACACTGTAAAAGTTTCTTGTCTGATAACTTTATGTATGTATGAAAGTTTACCTTTATCAGAAACTTTATGTTGTAAATTTAATATCAAGTAATCAATCAGTGTTGGAATAGATTCTTTAACAGTTATAGACATTAAATCTATTTTATTAATGAGATGTTGTCTAAAGGTCTGAACCTCTAACCAGCAAGTTTCTCTTAGATCAAATTCTTGTTTTAAGAAATCTAGATTTTTAACTTTATTATCAGATATCAACTGATACCAGTACTTTAGATCATTATCTATAGCTAAATGAGTTCCTTCAGAAGTAGATGACAAAAGCATACCCTGAGTATACATTATAGGAAATACAATAAAATTCCATTCCCTATACTTAGGGTGCATGAATATAAAGTTACGATAACTAATAATAATATTTAATGGGTAACAAACCATATGTTTAGGTGTAATAGGTGAAGTACAAAATTCCTTTAGTAACCATAACATGGAGTTATTTACACTCATATTTTTATGTGTTAAGGAGATTTTCATGAAGTGTATACTAATTAGCTCCCAATAATCTTTCCATTTTGTGACATATGACTGATCTATTAATAAAGTAATAACTTTTACAATAGAAGAGATAGTATATAAATTAAAGTCTGGAAAAAAAATACCCCCTTGAGACCAGCGATTAGTATGTTTCTTTAATGCAATCCTAGGTCTATTAGGTGCCCATAAGAAATTTAACATTAGTGTGTTCAGTTTCTTGATAATTATTTTGTAGGTGGAAGTATTATTGATTGTATTAAGTATAAAATCTTGGGGAATATTATCATTTTAATAATTGTAAGTCTCTCCTCCATAGTAAAAACATATTATTCCAGGTATTAAAAGATTTTGTATATTAAGAAAACAGGTATTATAATTATTATATATAATAGATTTAATATCTTTAGATAGTATTATACCTAAATAAGTTATCTGACCTGAATTGGGTACATATTTAGTAAAATCACTAATGAGAATATTTTTTCGTGTATATATAGGTAGTATTTTAGTTTTTTCTTCATTGAATATTAAACCAGAAATACTTTTAAAATTCATCATGTTATCAAATAGAGACTGTATAGAAGAATTAGATCCTGCTGATGTAATTAGAACATCATCTGCAAAAAGTTGAATTTTGGATGTTGTATTTTCATCTATTTCAAAACCTTCTATGTCAGTACTGTTTCTGATCAAATTAGCCCAAGGCTCCATTACTAAAGTGAATAATAGTGGAGAAAGTGGACATCCTTGTTTTGTACCTTTAAGAATGGGTATTTTTTGTGAAACATATGTTCCTACCTTAATATAAGTCAATGTTCCTTTGTATAAATGTTCAATTAGATTTACAAATGCATCCGAGAAGTTTGTGCACTTCATTAAGGTAAACAGATAGTCCCAACTTACTGAATCAAATGCTGAACTTATATCAA
>NC_056728.1:941350968-941383468 GCF_019279795.1 Protopterus annectens | reverse complement strand
TTAGCTAATACCATGGAAGAATAGTCATTGTCAAAACGCACAGTTGTTTCATTAATCTTAACAGGAGCTTTAGCCCAAGCAGATTTAAGAACCATCTCTTTATCAAAAGATGATAGAAATCTAACTATAACTGATCTAGGATAGTTTTTGTTAGAGTTAGTATTAGCTATAGATCTATGTGCTCTTTCGATACCAAAAGAGAATGCTTCTGGTAAATCTAAAGTTTTAGGGAGCCATGTTGTTAAAAAAGAAGTAATATTGTTACCTTCAATATTTTCTGGCAGTCCAAAAATCCTAATGTTATTGCACCTAGATCTATTTTCCAGGTCATCCAGCTTTGTTTGTAAATGTGTATTTTGTTTCAGTAGAAACTCAATATTGATTTCCTCTTCTTGTATTCTATTTTCCATGTCATTCACAGCTTCTTCTATGCCTGTCATCTGGATCTTCTGTTGTTGCAGGTCCATATGTAACAAGTCTATTTGTTTTGTAGTTTTTTCTATGAAAGTGTCTATTTTAGTATCCATTTCATCCATCTTAGCAGTAAGTTGCTGGACTATAATTATCAGAGACTGAAGTTCTTTCTTGATGCTGGAGTCTTGAGAATTTGTCTTACTGGAACTCATTTCAGACTGATAAACTGACAGGAAAATTTCCAAAGTAATTTCTGACAGGAATATTATTAAGATTTCCTTTCTTTTTTAGATATAGTTCAAGAACTATATAAAACAAACATATTTAGAAAGAAAATTACTTCAAAAATTAATTTTTTAAGTAATTAATTCCTGTCAATGTAATGAAATTGGTGGAGCTGAAGAAATCTGCTGCTATCCTGTGTTCATCCTTGGCCACGCCCCCTAGCATGCATTTTTCTGAAGGTTATGAAGTCTGAAATTCAGTGTCTGTCATTATTTACTGGCTTAATTCCTAAATTATTTGCCAGAAAACCACACATTTAATGAGGAACAAACCAAAAATCAGAAGCAAAAATCTATTCATTCTGTGAAAATCTGGACAGTTGAGAGGTATAGTTCAGCTGGGGCTGTCTTTGAGTTTGCCGCCCTTCCCCCTCCCAAAATCATGGTCGAATGGAGCCTCCCCCCTTCAGCTATTCCAAAGAACCATTAATTGGCTATTTCATCCCATTTACCATAAACACTAATGTGAATACTGCTTTATTTTTACGATGATTTGGACTTCATTTGAAAGTTTTATTTTGCATTTTACAGCACAAAACACTAAGACATCTGCTAAACAAAGCAATGCAATCTCACAATGAAAACAGACTTAGCATTAAAACTTATCTGCCCTTGAAACTCACATTCATTGAAACAGCATTGAAACCCACATTCAAAGAAAATACATTTTGCCAGTGACAGATAAAGATTAACTTTGGGCTGTTTTCAAATCATAGGCCCCTTGCACATGAAACATACACGTGGTCTTTGATACACCTTTCTGATTTTATTAAATTATATTCCTTGTACAATATAGTACAGCTATAGAGGGCGTTTTAAATTTGTTTTGAACATTTTTCCAGTAAACAATGAAACAAAATGCATGCACCACTAATGACAAAACTGCCCAATTGAAAACATGTTTCCAGTAAACAATGAAAAAAATGCATGCACCAATAATGACAAAACTGCCCAATTCAGAACATGTCTATCATAAAAGTCTACTCAAACTTCTACAGTCCATCAGTATCAGTAAATATGCACAATCTCTGAAGAAGTAAAAGTCATCTAAATAATTCCACATTAAAGAAATCTGTAACTATTGAAGAGGTTGCTGCTAGCAAACAACTTTATATGTCATTGTTTCATCTACAAATAAAATGTCTGTTACCCTTGAGGAATAAATTGCCTATGTTCCATTAAAAAAATGATAAGCCTGACAACAACCATCTACTTGTTTCATGGGGAAAACATGATCAAAGTATCAGAAATATGCACAATCTCTGAAGAAGTAAAAGTCATCTAATAATTCCAATAGGGAATGGATGGCAAACTGATAACAGGTTCAGAGTTACTAGGTATCTTCACCAAAAAGGACTGCAGCATCCACCCCCTTTACAATACAGTACAGTATCAGCAATGCATCTACCTACTGCAGGAGTAGAACCCACAGCCTTCTGCATCAAAAGCAAGTACACTACTGGTTGTGCTATTAACAATACAAGCAGACTCAGCATAAGCATCACTAAACTTTTGTTCTCCTGCAGCTCTCAGCTTTTTGTAAAATCTACTTGACACTCAGCTGTATCTCTGAACTTTGCAGCACAATAAATCTGGTAAAAGCCAAAATTTAGTGGGGGGGCAAAAGACCAAAAAACAGGGACACATTTTAAACATTGCTTATATAATGTTGGAAAGTTGCTAGAATAAAATGCTGTGTTACCACCATATATTTCACTGCCCTGGACCCTGTGCAAAACAGTCACAGCAACATACCACTATGCCAAATCAATCATCTACTTTATGAAAGAGGAAGACTGAAACTTAAATGGCTATATTCAGTGAATTCAGTCCTCAACATAGCTGTCAACATCTTAGCACAAAACACCTGAACAAAACCAATAATGGGGGAATAGAGCCCCCAAACATATGTAGTGAGTTCAGTTATCACCATAGCTCTCATCCTTGGCACAAAAACCTGGACTAAGCCAATAATGGGGGAATACAGTCCCAAAAATAGGGACACATTTCAAATATCCATCTTATAAACTTGCTATAATAATAGGTTTTGTGATACCATGTGCTTTCTGAAGAATATGAAGTCTGAAATTCCAGTGCTTGTCATTTTTATTTATTTAACATTTGTTAACCAGGGAAGTCTGACTTGGAACAAAAGGCAATTTTTAGCAGAGGAAGAAACACTCCAGACATGTCTTTGTAAGATGAGAGGACACCAGAGCAAACCCACACAAACACAGGGAGGACATGCAGACTCCACATAGAAGGCACACCAGCCAAGAATCAAACCAGGCAACCTGTAGCTGTTAGGCAACAATGGTACCACTGCACCACTGCACAACTGTCTGTGTTGAGAAGCAAACATATAGAAACCACAGATTTTATGAGGAACAGAACAAATATGAGGCAAAAATCTGAATTTTGTTTACAAATGGTGGTGGGTAGGGAATGCAGGCTCTTGCCATTTGGGCCCAAAGTACAGGGTTCAAGCCTTATTCTCTACCCACCACCATGTAGTGACTGGGACATTTCACACACACACACACACACACACACACACACACACACACACACACACACACACACACACACACACATACACACACACTCCGAAGCTTCATCGTCCTTTGTATCCTGCACCATCATTGCCGTACCTGAGGAGCTGTTATCCTGCGAGAGAACCTAAGGCTCATTCTCTCTGTCCTACGAGACCACCCTGCCTGCGGACATTGCAGTCCAATCCCCTTCCAGTCTATGCAGTTAGAATTACTGCATAGACTGCTGGGTAAATGTAGATGCACATGTGGTAGTCTGGACTGCTGGTGGAGACAGTCTGGATTCTGTGCGCATGCTCCAGACTGGTTCACCAGCAGTCTGAGTATTGGAAATGCCGCACATGTTCCAGGACTTGCGGTTTGTTTTATTATTTTCTTTTTGTTATTTTTTATGTTTTATTTTGTTTAATATTCTTATTTTACAGCAGGGAGGGCTGCAGTCCTGCAGTCCAATAGCACGGGCCGCCCCTGCATGGTTGTGAATGGTTTAAATAATCCTATTAAAAGGGTCAGTATTTGAAAATGTTTAAATAATTTAAAAGTTGATGTTTCATGTCTGAAAGAAGTACACTTAGCATCTCATAATCATGCTGTTCTAGCCAAGTATTATTAACTCTACAGATAGTAAATCACGGGTGTTGCATTTTTGATACATTCTTAGGACATTAATATTTTAAACTTTTATCAAGACTCTTATTCAGTAATTTTGTTGTTTAATTTACAAAACCATTTTTTTCTTCTTTATACTTTCATCAATTCATGTGCCTTTTGTCAGTTCTGATAATTTGTTATACATTTTATATACTGGTCTTCCATTTCTAAATGTAAGGAACATTATTTTAGCAGATAGTTTTAATACAGATTTGGCTGGTACATCAAGTACCCTTAGTATTATAAAAGGAATACAATTTATAAAAAAATATTTTTTAGTAGATAATTGTTGTTATACAAATCCACACATTAGGCTGTACTTATTTTGATCAGAAGCATATTTCATTTTTCAAAACTTGACTATATGTTTATATCAGATAACTTCACATCAAATTCTGTTGATATTAAAAATAGTCCTAATGTGTTTCAGACCATACTTCATTAGTTCTTTCTATAACAGTTAATGTTCTTCTAAGAAAGGAAAACATATTTATCAGTACTGACATGTTTTCTGTTTATATTAAATACATTTCTGATGATATTAAGATATTTTAATTCTATAACAATTTCAGATAAATCTCTTTTCCAACAATTTGGGCATCTTTTAAATCCCTGATCACTGGGATTCTTTATCAATTTTCTCTGAATGAATGTAAGAACAAGTCACAGTTGATTACTAACAACACTGATTATCTGATGCTATTTGATGAACTTTTTGAAGTAATCCCTTCAAATATGAACATCAAAATGACGAAACAAGTACTTATGTTATAATTAACAAATGAGGCAGTAAGAAAGAATTATGTAAAATTTAAGCAAGGTAGATATTTACTATGCAGAGTTAAGAAATGTATTTTTAAATCCAGATCTAATTTTATACCCCATGTATAAATCAATGATCAGTGTATTACTGATCCTATAAAAATAAAACACATTTTATTTATTACTCAAATTTTTAATTCTAAGCATTTAATAGGTCAAAAAAGAATTTCTGAATTTGTTCAGGAAAATGTGAGCTGTTTAACTAATGAGGAATTCCCAGTTGTTTTAGTGGAAATAAGTAGACATTAAACTTTCTTTTCCCTGATACAAAAATTGTCCAGAATGCCATACAATCAAATTCTATAAAATTTATTTCTATTTATTGGCTTTTTACTTATTAAGACTTTTTTTTTCTCTTTAACCAGAATTATATGCCTGTATCAGATTTTATTTTAAAAGGTCTTAGTTTTAATATCTCCATTTCTAATTGGCTTTATCCCTGGTAGGTTTATTTCAATGTCAATTTGGATACTGCAGACTATTTAACTACATCATTAAACTAATTCACTGTAGATGTTCAAAAGCATTTGATTATATAACTAAAGCTTATACTTCTATGTTCTTAAATCTCTTACTATTTCAAACCATTTTAATATAATATTTGCTTTATTTTTCAACATAAGTATTTTTGTCCATTAATAATATTGATATTAATATAAACGGTCAGACTTCTAGTGTTAGACAAAGCTATCCTCTTTTCCTTATTCTTTTTGTCTATGAATCCAGTTATTAATTTTCTTTATTAAGATGTAAATATGACAAATTTTAAAATGAAAGCTGTGATAAGAGACATTACTGGCTGCATAATAAAAAAGAAAAGGCAAAAGTAATGCTTATTTATAAAGATTGTCAAATTCCTGAAAATGTTATAAAAGTTTTTAGTTTAAAATTTATTGGCAACTGATGCTTTTACCCCTTTCTTCCTCAATTACAAAAAGATATGAAAAATAAATTATTTAATTAATAGTTGGTTTAATTTGAATTTCTCATGTGCTGATATAATTAATTTCTTCAAAAGGACAATATTTCCCCACTAGTTTTTTTTTTCAACAAATTGGTATTCTAAAAGTAGACTATTATGGTCAAAACAAGTTTTGGGAGATGAGGCAAGTCAAGATGTCCATGGAAAATTCTCATACGATCCTCACACAACTTCAGTTTTAATATAAAAGACCCAGAGTTGATGGCCTTTACCCAAATTTGGTTGAATTACTATAAATGGTATAAAGTGTTTCCTTATATTTTTCTGAGTACACTGAAGGCAGTCTGGCAGTTAAGATTCTCCAAATGGTGGGCAACCTATTAGTCACTGAAATCTTCAGATCCATATGTTAAGATGTATAGGCATAAAACTAATTTATAAACTACAGTTTACATGGTATCACTTCCTGTTACTAAACTAATGTCTTTTGGCTTTTCCTGGTTAGGAGTTGCCACAGCGGAACTCCAATCCGCTAATGATTGGCAGTGGATTTTTATGGTGCTGAGGTGCCAGCCCAACACCCAACCTTCAAAGAAGGCACACCCATTCATGCATGCACCTACTTGCATGTCTTTAAATGTTACTCAACCGCGGGGAGGACATGCAGACTCCACACACAAGGAGCTCCAGCAGAGAATCAAACCGGAGAACCTCTTGCTATGAGGCAACAACACTAACCACTGCACTACCATGGCCACTTCCTGTTAATGTTTGTTTTTCCATTTAGTATTCAATGGTTTAGCAATCAGTGATCTCAAAAATTATTTTTCATATATGAGTTTTTTAAATATAAAGGTTGAAAGGGATAGACTAAATTTTCTCTTCTTTTTGAAATTATTATTAGGTTTAGAGCATCTAAGGTTTTTCTTTATTTTCTTATTCTTATTCTTCTGCCATTACCCTCTCCAATAAGAAAGAAATCTGTAATATGACACTTTTATATTTTTGTATTCATGACAGCACCTGGGTGTTTTCAATAAAATTCTATAATAGATGGAACTGTGAACTTTTAACAAACTTGATTCTTATAGATATGCTAAATATTTAATATAAAGTTCAATAGAAATTGAATGATCCAGAAATAAATATGGGTATATGTAACTCCACACACCTTAGATAGGACCTTATACAATAATTTGTTATGCACAGTTCCCTGTCTTTTCAGTCATCGTTTTCTCCTACTACTCAGGGTGAGACCTTTAAACACATAAAAGGCTTCCTTGCATTCACTGTCATTCTGGCAGTCAGTACTTTAATAAGATGCTTTCTAGCTAGCTTCCATTAATGGTACATTTTTTGATAAAATAAAAGTTTTAGTGGTCTACAGTATTTGTATAGTTTTTCTGACTATTCCTCATTGTGGCATTTAACAACTGCATCTTTTTGTGGCAGCAAAATGTTATAATTTTCATGACGTATAAATTGTAACCCTTACCTTTGCCTTTTGCCTTCTGTCAGCTGGGGGTGGTTAATTCAAAAGGAAAATATTATAAAAAACATAAAAGGTAGAAACAGGAAACAACTGCAGGTGCATTCCTTCCAGTTTTCCCAGTTTTGTTACATCCTGCTTATATCATGTGCAGTGTTTCTTCCTCTTCAAATCAGTCCCCATAGGTTTGCCTTTGATGTTAATTCTTCATGCCAGTGAGTAGAGACTGGGTTTTTCCTCCTCAAAGAATATTTCTGGTTGCTGTCTGGTATGAGATACTCAACAGAGGTTCAAAACAAATAATAAATAAACTTATTAATTTGAACATTTTTAAATATATACATATTAAAAATATATAATTGAATAGAAACATCTTACCAGTCATTTCCCTGAATTATCACAATAGCCAGCACAAAAGTCAAAAGGGACATATCACACATTAAAAAGTACGGTTTCATTCTCAACCACTAAGAAACTATGGTTTCATCCTCAGCCACCTCAAACAAAATCATAGCACATTCTCCCTGCATCCAATTTTGTCATTTAAAAGGAGTGACATTAAAAATGACAATAAAATAAGACATTACATCAAAAGTGTAATTTTATACCACAGCTCCTGTCCCCCCCTCCCCTTTTTAGCACTTTTTTAGGGTAACAGAAGCCAAGAAAGAAATACTATTTTTAAATAAGCATGAAGGATCTTTTTTATGTTATTATATAAATTACCTACTCTAGCCACAGAATTAAGATTATATACTTTTAATATGTTCTTTACTATAAGATACAATGCATGAAATTAAGTCTCCCGAAACAAAAACAAAAGGTGGCAGCTTTTGTCAGGCACAGTTAATTACTTACAGATTAAAAATAAATAAATAAATAAATAAATAAATAACCATATTCATTACCACCAGAACAATGGCCAGGTAGTCATTTTCATGCAGTTTTTACCACTTAAGCAAAATAAATAACTAAATGAATAAGTAAAACTCAGCAGCAGGTTAACAGTCTGTAATCTAGGTAGGTAAAGCTCACCCTCCTATTACACCATCACACCAGCTTACACATTGGTATATCTGAATGCAAGCATAACTTAATGACGATTATTTATGCTAACATTAACTTTAACATTAGCCCTTGTTGTTTATATGTATTATAAAAAATAAAACTGGTTATGTATGACAGGGTCAGCCAGTCTTTGCATAAGATCATAAGTGTACTATTGTATGGGGTTGATAGTGACTTATATATAAAATCAAACAGTGAACATTAAAAACACATACCATCAAAAGAATGATCATTTTAGACTGAATCTAAAATGATCAAAAACAACAATCAATAAAAATCATTTTTTAATTTGATTTGATTTTGCCCATATGAGCATTTATTGTTCACTCATATGAACATTTTATATTTCACACTGTACCCCTATATATATATATATATATATATATATATATACACATCTATATCTGTAAGCATCACTAAATGTATCATTTTTATTGTAGATTCTGGAATCATGGCTGTGTTACAGGAATTAAAGCAAAAATAGGAGTGGAATCATTGAAGAGTCTTGTTTAGTTTTCAAACAGTTTTGTGTAGATGAAAATGAACAGTCTGCCAAGCCTTCCCTACTGATCCAGAAAATGGCGTCTACTCAAGTCGCTGATTTGAAGTTACCAGAAGAGGGTTCACCCATTAAAAACACTAACAGAAAAGCCACAAGAGATCTGGGTATACAGGAGCTAAAGGAGACCATACGCGGTAATCCAAATGATACAGAAACAAATAAAAATGACCTAAATCAAAGGGATATATAGGCCAGTGCAATGAATACTTACATGCATTCATAGATGCATTGAATGAGGAAGGGAGGTCCAGGTTATCCCTCCAACATTAAGGGGAGTCCTTCAACCTCAAATTTAAGCATGTAGGGGTCTCAAATTAATCTTGTATCCCCAGCATTCTCTACAGATTCTCTTATAGTAAGGGCAAGTACTATAGCAGCCACAGCCCAGATTAATAGTGAATCACCATTATCAGAACCTCACTAAGTTCTGAATGTTAATGGGTCAAATATTACTGCTCATATCTCAACCAGCAAAAGAATTGATTTGGAATGGTGAGTATGTAGATTGCATGTCACATGTTTTATTTGAATTTGATTATATAAGCTGTTAATTTAGCTAATGAAACAGTTCTGATGAAGTCCCAATGTGTCTAGGGATGAAGGTGCTTAATAGTTGTATTTTGTGCTGTGATTCAAGTTTTTATTTAATATACTGACATCTCTAAGTTTGTTTTAGTCATGGATGGAGGAGAGCAACCCGGTAGCACTGCCAGCATGGACTTGAACATTATTGCTCAAATGGTGGCAACACTTGCATCTACTGTTGCTGGGCTTTCTGCTAGGGTAGAGTCACTTCTTGGTCAATTAGCGGATCATCATAGTCAGGGGCTCAGTAATACTGGTATATCGAGTCCTGACATCTCAATGATTACTCCAGCACAAAGGAGCACTAATTCTAATAATCACTCTTATGAACAAGGTCTGGCAGGCAGCAGTAATGTTAATGGGAGTGGACTAGCATCTAGCAATACGCTAGATGCACATAATGACAACATGCCATCATTTTCGGTTGAGCAATGGTTCACGAATGGAATTACCTTTGATGGACAGAATATGAATGCTACCAATCAACACAGCAGTCTCGAGCAACAATTTTGGGGTTTTAAGGAAGCCTTATTTAGGTACAAACATTTGCAATTGGAAAAAGAATATCTGCACAAGTGTGTAAGGAGAGAGCAGATTCCCAAGGGCCTTTGGACATGGAAATATTCAACTGGGCTTATTAAGGACTCACAGTTACACCGGGACTTAAAGAACTTTTTCAATAAGCAAGGTTGTGAGTTGTTAAACATTTTTATTACTGATAACAATAAGAAAATGGCTGCTATTTTAAAGGACATTAACAAACTTGATACTGAAATTAAGCGTGATTTATTATTTGAACACAGGTTGGTTGAATTTAACAATTTATTTAAAAGTGTTGATAATGACTTGGTGCAATTGCAAAAAAAGGAAAAAAAGAAAACTGTTCAGGGATGAAAATGATTATGATGAGGGGAGAGCTTACCCTGACCCACCCCTGGGCCAACAAGCTAGGTGGGCTGTTAGATGTGAAGATGTTAATGTAATTAATGAAGATGATGATGTGGTAGATTCAGTGGATGACAATGCCCCTTTAGAACCACCGTCTCTGAGGAGATCCCAACGATTGATGAATCAGAGGGGAGGGAGACAAGGGAACGGAGGGTATGGACAAGTGAAATATCAGAATCAATGGAGGAGGGGGAGACAACAACAACAGTATTGGAGGTGATGAATGATACCAATGAAAGGGATGGGATGTATGAATGTACCATTGTGAAGAATCTTGAGCATGATTTCAGCATTTACAATTATAGTAGGACAACTGTGAGTACTGATTGGGCAGAACTGTTCTCAAAAGGGCTCAACTTTGTGCCAACAACTGGTAGTGACATTGTCGATACTATTTTGGAGTTTAAATTATTCACTACAAAGTTGAATTTGGAACTCTTTTTTTCACAAGAGGGGGCTGGACAATGCATGTTGCAGGGAAATCTAGGCCGATTAAATAGACCAAGTACTTTCATTCCCTCTATGCACCCAACAGTACAAATGTATGAGACCCTTTGTGAAAAAGAATTTAGAAAAGTGGTTGCCAAAAACAATAACAAAAACCTTCTTGACAATAATGGGACCAATAATTTAACTAGGCAAGAAACTACACTGCTCCGTAATATTTTGGAGAATGATGAAATCAGGATTATGAAACCAGATAAGGGGGGAGGTATTGTTATCATGGATGTGTGTGATTACAATAGTAAAATGACTGACTTATTGTATAGTGACACATACACAGAGGTTTCCAAAAACGAGTTGAATATATCCTGCAGGCGTATAGATTTAGACATTCAACAAATTTTACTCAATGAGCAAATTACTGTAGAAACTTCTAGATTCTTGGATACTAAGCATCCTAGGATTCCTACCATTTTTGGAATCCCTAAAATACATAAGAGTATCTCTGACCCCCCTTACGACCGATTGTCAATGCAAAAGCTTCTAAAACCTTCAGTTTGGCTAAATATATTGACAACACTGTTAAGCACACCCTCGGTAACAGAGACCTGGTGATCAAGGATTCCTGGGACTTTCTGTCTAAAGTCAAGAATAGTATGTACCACGAGGACTTGATCTTGGTCACCATTGACATCTGTTACCTCTTCTCAGTAATACCCCATGATGTTGGACTAGAATGGTTCTATGACTATTTATGCTTAAACAGTACATTGAACCATGACACTATCCTTACTATCAGGTCCTATATGGAAATGGTTCTGGACAACAATTTTATCACTTTTGAGGGGCATTTATTCAAGCAGATGCAGGGGGTGGCAATGGGCGCATGTTGCGCAACGTCATTTGCTAACATTGTATTAGCGCAGTGGGAAGACCTCTATGTAATGAACTCTGAATTCAAGGACATGTGGGTACTATATGGACGGTACCTAGATGATATGGTCTTATTTTGGCATGGGAGCGAAGATTACCTGAATAGATACTTCATTTACATCAAGAACACCACCAACTTTTTGAAATTTACCATGACCAAGGACCTTGACACCTTGAATTATCTGGATGTTACTATTAAGAAAGATCACTTTAAGGGTAAATTTACTTCGCACCTTTATAGAAAACCTACTTATTCTAACTCTTTGTTACATTTTGAGAGTTGTCACCCTCTGCATCAGAAAAAAATCTCTTGTCAAGGGTCAATATGTGAGATTGGCCAGAATGATGTCTGACCAGGATGATTTTATTAAAGAATGTGATGTCCTAATGGGTATGTTGCAGAAAATAGGTTACCCCCTTAACTTTGTCAACACTCTTGGAGAAGCCTGAAGGTTTGAAAAGAACCTCTGGTTTGGTAAAAACTGACAGTTTTACTAGGGCATGTGTCCTGCCCTTCACCAGGGATTTTTTTAACATTAGAAGCATCATTTATGATTTTTGGACCATTTTTTGTTTGGATGAGAAGATCAACAAAAGGTTGGGGGAAAACATTGTGTGGTTTACAAAAAGGGCACCTCCTTGAAAGGCCTGGTAGAGAGGAAAAAGTTAAAGGCAGGCCTTGGTGGAACTTTTAAATGTGGGAGGTGTGGACAATGCCCTTATATATTGGACACTGATTCCATTAGAGTCAAGACCTATGACAAAATTACTACTATTAAAAAGTCTTACTGTTACACCAAGGAAGTGGTATATATTGCAACCTGTATGGTATGTCAGGGGTACTATGTGGGGAAGACAATCAGAGCCCTCAGACAAAGAATATATCAACACAACTATGATATACTAAAAATCAAAGAAACCAATGCTTTATTTAAGCATATAAAGGTGCATCCGACACATTATTTTACATTTTTTGTACTTGAACAAGTAGACCTGGGTCCACAAGGGGGGGGGGGTCAAATGATGACTTCCTTGAATATTTAGAGCTCAAGTGGCAGATTAAATTAAATGCATGTCAGCCACCTGGGCTCAATGACAAGTTATCCATTAGTTCTGTATTAAAACTAAAATCAGCTTTTTTATCTGATTTTATTCAAGATCTGTGGTTTAAATCATAATTCAATACACAATACATTAATGTCTATGTGGTTGGTAGGTGGCAATTGGTGTGTTGTAGTGGGCAGTTACTGTGATTATGTGTCACTGTCTTTTTAAACTGCTTAATTATTTTACAGGAAATGATGTTTGCTTTGTCAACCAATGGCTGTAAGGGTTAGGGTATTTAAATCTGGCATTTTCTGTTTGTTCTTGTTCTGATGAAGTCTTGTGATTTTGACGAAAGCGCTTAACTTTTTTCAATAAATTTTCTGGATTTAGTGCTGCAGTGTTCCTTTGGTGATCCCCTTCATATATTTTTACTTGGTTTTGGTGTTCATTGTTTCTAAGTTTATACTGACATCTCTAAAACTTTACCAAGACTGGAGGCTTCTCTTTTGGAGTTATGCTTATGTGATTTAACAATTGGTACTTGAACATTTTTTATCCTAAAGACTCCCCGTGGTACTACATGAGCCTAAATTTGCAGATTCCTGGTGTTGGACATACACTGTTGAAACTTTTTTCTTGAATATGTAGATCTTTTTAACCTCATTGACATAGATAGGGTTTGGAATATTTTGAATACCAAGGGAGGGGGTGTTAAAGATTTAGTCACATACCTTGCAATCTTGGGAAGACATCAAGCTAAGAAATTAAAAGTTAAATCATGGGTCAATTAAGTCCTTGGTTTTGTTTATTACATATCAGTAATAATAGAAAACAGCCTTACCAGGCCCCCTTTCACAGTCCTACTTCCTTGTCATAAGAGAGGCTGAATTTAAAAAGGGGAATATGCCATGGTTTCTCTATGATCAGAGTAGCAAAAGATGAGAAATGGAGACAGGAAGTCAGGTTCACTGATACTTGGCATGTCAGATAAACCAGAAATGTGTACTAAATAAAATGAAGAAGTTTGATAGACCAGAGTCAAACTATGTTGGGCTTTCAATGCAGGCAGTTGTGGTTGGCAGTCATTCAGATTCTCACATTAACATTTGTGTGTGTGTGGGGGGGTACACCTTGCAATAAAATGTTAGTTAAGGGATAATACATTTTTCCATTACCAACCAACTTTTATGGAACATACAAGCTGTTTCAGAGACAGCTGCAGAGCAGGGCAGAAATTCCTTCTATGTTTTTAGATTCAAGTAAGACAGCTTGGAATCATATACCTATTAAGGCTGAAGTACTGGAAGAGTTGCTGAAAAGGTTTCCAAATAAATCTAGGTTGAATGTTCTCATAAATGGGGTTAAGTATGTTTTCCCTATCAAGTCTAATGCAAATTACACAATGGACCAGAGTTAGAATTTAAAATCTGTCAAAGTGAAAGGACATAGTGTAAGTCATTATTGTTAAAAGAATGTAAAAAAGGAGACTAATTGGTCCATTTAAGACTCTGCCATTCAAATAATTTATTATTTCACCTTTGGGGTCTGTTACCCAAGAAAAGGACAAGGAGAATATCATATTATCCACCTCCTGTCACACCTAGGAGGCTGCTCAGTAAATAATGGCATTGACAAGCAGGAGAGTAGGTTCACGATTCATTGCTTGATGATGATGTACTGACTGTTAAAGATCAAGAGACCCATATATAGCTAAAGTAGACATTAAATCAATATTTCATCTACTAAATATTTGCCCACAGGACTGGCATTTGTTAGGTATGTAATCTGAGGGAAATTATTTTTTGACACTGCTATGCTCATGGGATGTTCTGTGGCATGTCCCACTTTTGAGAGTTTTTAGCACTAGTATTCCATGGTGCTGGCGATAACGCTCTCCCAACCAATTCATTATTTTGATGATGTTTTAATTGGTGAAGGTGACACTAGTACTAGAGATACCTTATATTCATTTATAACTTTGTTTGATTTCATTGGTGTTTCACTAGCTCAAGAAGAGATCAAAGGCCCTCTTAAATTCTTAACATTCCTGGGAATTGAAGGTGATGTATCTGAATATTGTTTTCAATTACCTCATCTGCTATTGAAAAAATCTTCCTTTAGCTAAGAAAGTGACAATCAAATAAGTTATGGAATTGGCCAGATTGTTAAATTTTGATTGTAATCCCACAGTCCCATGTAGGACATTTATTCACTTAATTGCAGACCTTTTGAGAGGGATGGCCAAAAACATCATAGAGTAAGAATCAACAAGAGAGTAACAGAAGATCTCAGATTGTGGGCTTATTTCTTGTTCTACTTTAATGTCTGCTTCTTATGACAATACAGTTGGGTTTCTAATGAAACTATTCCTCTTTTTACAGGTTTTTAATGAAACTATTTATCTGTTTACACATTCTATGGGCAGCCATGGCAGCCATGGCATGGAGGTCTATCTTAGCAGCTCGTGGTTTTCATCTTCTCGGCCTGATTCCTGGACAGGGCATAGTAAAAAGGACATTACCCTTTTAGACCCATGGTTTCTGCCATCATTTGCCAGGAACATTTCAAAAATAAGAAGGTAATTTTCGGGTCAGACAGCCAATCCATAATAACAGTAGTAACTAAGAAAACCTCCAAATCTCCTTGAGTCAATTCAGTTTTAAGATGGCTGGTACATCTTAGCTTGAAGATTAACCTTTACTTTTGACAGAGCATATTGTTGGCAAGAAGAATGTTTTCGCTGACTTGCTTTCTTGATTGCAGGTAGAAAATTTCAGACAGCTGGCTCCACGGGCACCTGATTCACCCATCCCCATAAATGAAAGAATTTGATTCACTGGAGAAAAGTGACAACCAGTTGGTTCTGGAATTCTTTGTTTTTAAATACCGGAAAGTAATATACTGTAGCAATTAAGCATTTTACACACTTTTTCATACATTAAAATACGAAGACAATCACTGGTCATTCCAACTTATACTGCAATGTCTGTTTTGTAGCAATCAGGGTGATTTAGCATCTTCTTCTGTTGAATTTAATTTAGCAGTAAGTGTATTTTCAAAAGTGTTTAACATTCAAGATCTTACAAAGCATTTGGCTTTAGCTTGGGTGTTAAAAGGATGGATAAAAGAAATAGATTGCCATTCTGAAAAAAAAAATGCTTCACCTGTTTTTTTGTTATTAAAATCCATCTTCCAAGGTTTACATGGCACCACCATGCACTATCAGTTATTCTAGCTGGGCCACCCTTTTCTCATGGTTGTATTTTGATGGCTTCAGGATTAGTGAACTTTTAGGATATCTCATAGTTCAAAATCACAGGAAATATTTAAAACAACATTGCAGGACAGTTGTAAATAAACAAAGAAAACATCTAAACTATAGTTCACTATATTCCTAATTGTATCTAAGAGAAATTACTGCTCCTAGTTAACTTACTTCCAGAGCCAGGTAAGACAGATGTGGTGAGTGGGTTTTCCAGCTGATGCTGTCAGGTTAAAAACAAAATACAAAATGCACTCCCTCTCTCAGAGACTTCTTAAATTAATATCTCAAATATTGCTGCTGGGATACTTGCAGCACGACATCACTTCTTGTCATCTGACTATCCCAGGTGAAAGCCATTGGTGCAGCTGTAGCATTTGGCATCTATGTGTGAAAACGCATAGACCTTAGATCTTTTGGCAAATGGTGGAAGTCATAAAACAATTTACATTCCTCCACAGTTAAAGACAATACAAAAAACTTCTAGTTCTAGACATTATGCCTGCTACTGCACTGAAACTGAAAGATAACATCTCTTTTTTTATGGCCCAGCCATAAAGTAACTCAACCTCAACCATTCTTCAGAAGTTTCAGTCTCCCCTGTAAAACTACATGCGTCTAAACAGTTACAATAGTGTATACAAATATCTCTTCAGCACACATCTATACAATATGACATACACTTCTAATACATTTGTAACACAATCATATGAATCATGTTAATTTTCACAAATGGCACATTGCCATTTACCAATTCCAGATAGCTAGACTGGCAGTATCTCCTTCTGTCACAGTATCATTTATAGAAGCATAATGTTCTGGGATCCTTGTCTGGCTATGTTTTGATTTACTGTGAAATTGTCAAGAGGAGAGCATTCTAGAAAAAAATATTTGAACAAATCATGTAATGTATGAAAGAGAGAGGGGGAAAGACAGAGACAGAGAGTGTGTGTATCAGACAGAGAGAAAAAAACATCACAAATATAGGTTCATAGGTTCATAGTTGTGTACTAGGCTAATGGCCCTGGAGCCTTTACAAGCCTAGCCCATAGGATTACCCTGACATCATGCCACCCGACCTTAGTTCCTAGTGCCTCTGTCAAGTAGAGCCACTGGAGTGATCTCCAGGGTGAATTTTCTATTTCCCATCCACTCATCAAGATTTCTCTTGAAGAGGGCCAGTGAGGTACTCTGCTTGACATGTATGGGAAGTATATTCCATAGCATGGGCAGTCTCTGGGTTATGAATCTGTCCATCCAGCATGTTCTGTTGATTGTGGTAATGAGGTTGAGGTCTCTGGAGTGGGTGGTGCGGAGGTACTGGGATTTCTTTAGATGTAGCATTTCTAACAGAGCTGGGTCAGACATGTCTTTGTAAGTCAAGCAGAGATCGCCTCTAAGTAGGTGATATGAGACAGAGAATAGTTAAGAGGTTTTTTGAGTTTGTCCATATAGGACAAGTGTTTAAGGCCTAAGATCCTCTTTGTGAGGTACTTTTGCGGCCTCCAGTTGTTGCAGGTGTCTAGTCAGGTACATGCCAAGTGGGGCATTGTACTCGATGATTGGCCTAATGAGGGAAAAGTAGAGGGAGACAATGACCTCTTTCTTCCTGGATGCAAAACCCTTAGTAATGAGATGTGCCACATAGAAGGACTTTATGACCACAGTGGTAACGTGGTGGTCAAAAGAGAGGTTGCTGTCAACCTGTGTTCCCAGATCTCTTATAATGCCTTCTGTGTTCAGTGGACTACCATCAATGTGGTAATTCAAGGGAACCAGGTTTTTCCCAAGGGGGATGATGACACATTTTTTGGCATTGAGGTTAAGGCCATGGTTCTGACACCAGTTGTTAGTGTCATTGAGGCTTTTCTGTAGGATGTCAACATCACATGGGGAGTTTATAATAGCTCCCAACTTGCAATTGTCTGTGAACTTTGTCAGCCAGAGTCCCCTCCTGTTGGCCTGGACTTCAGAGAATATATACCAAACAGGAGAGGACCCAGGACCAAACCCTGTGGGACTCCACTTGTGACTGGTTGGCAGTCTGACTTGGAGTGAGGTACTTTCACACTGTGGTTTCTATCTGTGAGCCAGTTTGCAACCCACCTAGTGATAAAGGGGTTGATGCCTAGCTTAGTGAGTTTTTCTATGATTCATGAGTGGAGAATGGTATCAAAGGCCTTGGCCAGATCAAGGTAGGCTATATGAACCACCTTGCCTTCATCCATAACTCTGGTGACTGACTCAAAGAAGTCAACCAAGTTGAGCAGGCATGATCTACCCTTCACAAAACCAAACTGTGTAGGATCCAGAGTTTGAAGATTCCCTATATCCTTGTTTATTAGGTCCATGATGATGCATTCCATAGCTTTGCATATCAGACTCATCAGGCTAATGGGGCGATAGTTCCTAGGGTCTGTAGACGCTCCTCCTTTTTGGAGAGGGATGACTGTAGCAGTGCACCATTCAGTAGGGATAAAACCTGAGGTGAGGCTGTGATTGAACAGGGCACACAGGTGAGGTGCCAGTTCACTCTGTAGTTCATGTTGAACACAGCCAGGGATATTGTCAGGTCCCATAGAAGCTGTATTCTTGGCCTTGAACAGTGCTGTTTTAACCTATGCAGCAGTAATACTGGGTGCCTGGCAATCTACTGGTATTGTGATTGGTCCTTTGGGGGGGGCGGTAAAGGTAGCACTGAACCTTGTAGTATTCATTCAGAAGTATCAGAAACAATAAGCACTCTGGGAGGACAACAAAAGATATATTATCTGGTGAGCCTTATGGATGTCCTGCAGCTCAGAAGGGTTTGTGTTATACAAAGCCCTTATTTAAACATTCAAAACTATCTGATTTTATAGCACATTAGTCTTTTCAGCAATAAAGCATTTATTCAGATAGTAATAGCTGATTTATATTCTGCTGCAGAACTGGTTGCAATTCATAGGTTCATAGGTACTTCCTAGGCTATTGATCTGTTGGGAATATAAGAAGCCTAGCCTTACATTCTCATGGTAGCTCTGTGGTCCTTGTGTTTTGTGCTTTAGTAACCTAGAGGCAGTCAGAACAATGATATGTTAGAACATTTACTTGTTGCTCCTATCCATGAGGGACTTGGGTGCTAAACTAAGGGGTGATTTGTGGCTTCTCATCCATTAATCCAAATTACAATTGAATCAAGTAAGAGGAAGACTTTGCTTTATGTGGAGAGGAAGACAGTTTCATAGAAGCAGTATTCTCTGTGATACATACCTATCCCTCCAACATGTCTCATTTATGTTGCAAAAGAGATTGGGATCCCTTGGAGCAGGTGTTCACATTACCACTGGACCTGTGAATGTGTAATAAGACATAAAGGATAGGGTTTGTTAAAGCTCTATATGCAAGGCAGAGGTCTCCTGTTAGCAGCCTGTATGATACTGAGAAGAGAGACAAAGCTTTGAGATGGTTTGCATAATATTTATGATTTCTACATTTTATTGCTTATTATTTGTAGAGCATGAACCCTTCATTTAGTTGACAGTGGCCAGCATGTGAATTCTCAGCATGTAGTCATAGTTTGTGGCTGTAGGTTCGGATTCCATTTTCAGTATTTCACAGGCATCCAGCTCAAACTCACATATCCTACCATTTAATTCTACTAAGACGAAACACCTGATAGTTGTATACTTCTATTATTTATATAGGCATTAAGACAACAAATTAAAGAATGATCTGATAAAATTATCTGTCACTGGTTTCAATTTATCACATGCAATGTATAGTTTTTACATTTAAAACAGTGTGAAAGCCCTCCAGCATAAAAGAAGGGTTAAAAAATAGAATGCTAACATAGGATATGGATCAGTTACACATTGTTTAAAAAAAAATTGAGAAAAAGGCTGTAAATTAGCAGAGCATGGCCTGAATATTTTTTTCATGCAGCAATTCAACTATGAAAGGCAACATTGTACCAGTGGAAGTTGATTAGTATAGGCATATCATTTGCAAGTGTAAATAGAATCTGCAGTGCCAACAGACAACCTGCAAATAAACTTTGTTAAGACTTTCCAGACCATCCAACTGTCTCTTCTTTCACTGAATGATTCTCAGTAATGGATCTGGAGTAAATAAATACCTTCACTCTATGTACACTCTGCACATTTTTAAATGGATATATCATGCATTGAAGCTAGTTTTCTAGTTTAATCATTGCACTTTGTAGATGTCAGCTTTGGTATTTCATCCATTTTAAATTGTATCCTGTCTGCTACAACTCTGAAAAATAGTATGTACCCATTATGCTAAAGTTATTACATAATGCAACAAAGGACTTGATCCCTATCTTATTTCATCTATTGCATTTATCTAGTTCTGCACCCTTTTTGTACCCAGTCAAAACGTGGCATGCCTATTTGACGTAATTACTAATAACTTTCAACAGAGAATATATGCTGAATGCAAAAATCAGAAGAGCACTGTTAATGTATTGTACAGGACTCACCACTCAACAAACCTTTTTTCAGACAAGGCATCTGTCTTCATAAAATTCACAAAATATTCTCAGTTCAGAATTTGTCACTTCCTCAAGATGCCCTCTCACTGATTCCACAGCAGCAACAAAAAATCTCTCTAGAGAGCATTGTAGGAACTTGTCCAACTGGAAGATAGCTATTCATTAATGTTGTAAGGATGTGGAGTGGATGGGAATCTCTTCTGAAATATTTAAAGCACTGGGAAGGAAATGAAAAAGTAACTTTACATCTGCTTGCAGTGTATATCTATACCTGTATCTGTATCTATATATCTATATAATATATCTATACCTATATCTGTATCAGTATCTACCTGTCTGTCTTTCTATTTTTTTGTAGGAGTCCCTGATTTACGTAACTGTCATTAACCATGACGTTTGTTTGTTTGACACAGTTTGGTTGACCAAGTAGATGGTCAATAGGTCTGCAAGACTGTACAATCCCCATGGTTGGAGAATATGCCCTTTTCTTGGTATTGTGCAATGTCGGTGTTAGTATAGATAATTAGCAAGGAGTGTGAGTGGTGAAAAAACAATGTTTTTATGATTTGTTGCACTTTTATGTCCATGGTCTGTGGGTATTCTTTGTGCATGTGTAGTGATGTGTCGATGTTTATACTGCTGACCTTTTGCTGTTGCTGTTAACTGCACCAGCCTTTGGATATTTTGATCGCATATACCTATACATATATATATGTATGTATGTATATAGAAAACCTAGATAACTGAATTCAAATGACTGAAAGCCAATTTTACAGCAACACCTTTTATTTGATTTCCAGATAGATGAAACTTGTATATTGAAATTCAACATATGGAAAATGTTTCAAAAAGAGTGTTTTTGCAGGAGGGCAAGCCTCTTGCACCTCCATGACCCTCTTAATTAAGTAACTACATGGCTGCACAACTAGCAGAAAAGTAAAAATGCCACATATAGGAAATCACTATCACTGCACATATAGGAACTGCACCAGCAGCAGCACCAGATAAAGAGTCATTAAGTATTGCTGTATATTCTACTTCTGTATTGCAGAAGTGGGTGTAGCTATGCTAAATTAAAAAAATGGACTTTCAAATGGTAGTTTAGCTAAATGAGCTTTCATTCATTTTTGCAAACAGTTGAAACAATGAAATCAAATGGCAGATGTGTGTGTGTGTGTGTGTGTGTGTGTGTGTGTGTGTGTGTGTGTGTGTGTGTGTGTGTGTGTGTGTGTGTGTGTGTGTAGGTAGTACATGTTTATTTTGCAGATCCAAATGGAAAAACAACAGAAGTTACACGTCTAGGAGCAACTGTCTGATTATCAGGAAAATTGCAGGCAGTAGCACATACATCCCCTAAAGCAGACAAAACTGAAGGAATGGCTGCAGTTTCTAGAAATTCCTTCTGTAACAGCTCATAGTGTTTTCTGAGACATGGAGAAACCTCTGTTCTTCCACTGAAAACACTGGCACATTCTAGAAATAGTCTCAGAGAAAGAGAAACTCCCATAGGGAGAGTCAGAAATTTAGATCTCCTCTGATCCTGAATCAGAAACCTGAGGAGAAAAACCTGTATCTGTGCCTTCATCATCCTGTCCAGATTCAGAATCTTGAATCAGTTCAGAAGAGGAAGTATACTTCTTTCTTTTGCCATAATCAACTTTACAGGAGGGATCAATAGCCTGAATTAAACCCTGTTATATCTAGTAAACTACTTCTGTCTAAGGAAATTTGAGAATTAATAGATACATGCTTGGTTTTCTGATTCTTTTTTGACAGTAATAAATGGGGCCAACAGTGTTATTAGTGGCAGCAGTAGCAGCTTCCCCAGAGATGAGCACAGCATTCTGGCAAAATAACGAAGCTTTCCCTGTTCCTTCTCCCAGGACCAAAATAAGAGGGGCTCTCCTTTGCTCACTAAAGTGACTCCAAAGGCCACATAGGGTGTGGCTAACCCATGGTCCATAGCGGCTGTAGGTGCTACACCAGAAGGATTTGGGGTAAAAGATAAGTGGTCTGAAGTACAACGAATGGCCAAAGCAGAGTCACTCACCTGCAGCTGAGGCAAATTGCTAGCCTGCTATGGTGGCAAAGGCTGTTAGCTTAACTTTTATTTTTATGTGGCTGGAAGAAGGACCCACCATGGGACAGACAGTTTGTTCTATGGTCAAGCTGAAAATGATACTTCTTTCCCATGCAAAACAAGCAGCAAATGCTGTTAAAAATAAAAACTCAGAGAAGCACAGTGAAAATGCCAGCACCATAAAGTAAAATAAATACGTCTCCACAGAAACATCTTTTTTAGTTATTTTAAAGAGCTTTTAAACTGACAAAAAAGAGCACTTCTGTCTAAAAGTACAGTACAGTCTCATGACGGGCCATTAAAACACAAACTGCTAGCTTTAATAAAATTTCTTGAAGATGAAAGTAGATATATTAAGTACATTTATTAAATGGATAGTTCTTCCCCAAAAGAAATTTATCTACCTAATAAAGGAACAGAATAAGCCAACCATCAATCCTTTAAAGCCTCAGTCGCATACTGTTTGGTGTCAGTAAAGCTCTGGGGGGCTTGGCACCCAGACTAGTCTTTTAGTCAGTTCAGCTTGAGCTGCCTGACAGTTTTGGAACATGGAAGGTACATTGAAGCTTTGGAAGCTGTCTGTTATATTATTGGCAAGTTATATAGCTCATATAGCTAAGGCTACTACAGCAGTGATCTATATGATAAACTTCTGTAGTTGTAGTTCCTAATAAAAATTTGCTCTCCAAATGCAACACTTTTTAATGTGAGATTTTTATCAAATGAATTATGATTTTTTTCCCCTAAATCTGGTAGAAGCAAGTTATGTGCAGATCTTTGTTTTTCCATGATGTAACCTGCTATCACTTGAGGTATAATTCTGCAGTTAAGTAAAAACCTTGACAGTTTTGCTTTGATAGCCTGGCCTATCACTTTTATCATCCTTATCTTCAAAGTACACACAGCTGTCTCTGCAGGCCATTAGATAAAGTATGAAATGGAATTAAAGTTACAGAGCAAATTGTATTTCCTTTCAAAATGGTTCCAAATTCTACATTAATGCAGCAAGATCTGGTGTCAGAAGCTAGCAGTTCAGAAATATCATGTACAGTAAAGTAATGCCTTAGTTGTTCAGTTTTCCCTTTAGAAGTAGAAGAGCATGTACTTCCATCCATTTGTTTTGTTTTATTTACACGTTAACTGGGTAGGTGAGCTAGTCCAAAGATCCTTTTCAGTCATGACCTAGGCCAAAAAGGTACCACTGCATGCATATGGAGAATTATTAGATCTTTGGAAGATCTAACAAATAATACCAAAAGGCAGCAATGTATATATATATATATATATATATATATATATATATATATATATATATATGTATGTGTGTATACGTATATATGGTTTCACTTCAGAATCCTGAAATATCACAATCCTGAATTTCACAAAACTTCTTAATCTGAAAGCCCAAAATCCTAAAAACTCAAAATCCTGAATCCCAAAAGACTGAAAACACACAGGATACATATACTGACTATAGAGAACACAAACCAGATTACATTCCACCAAATATAAGTGGGGGGGCAAGCCCCCTGCGCCCCCCACACCCCCTGCTACTTAAATATATCAACTCCAAGATTGTGCTTCACTACACTATCATGAGTTATATTGTAATATAGCAAGTTAAAAGGGAATGTTACTAAGGTTACAACAGGCAGTCATGAACACATGTGATGGTATGTTTGCCATTTTTTTCTGTGGAGTGCACTCTTGGAGTTTATATATTTAACTAGCAGTGGGTGTGGGGGGCTTGCCCCCTGCCCATACTTGGTGAAAAGTGCTATGCTTTGTCTTGTATGTGTTTCTCTGTGTCCACTGGAATATTGTCATTTTTGTGTCTTGTATATTTTCGGTATTTTGTGATTCAGGATTTTGAGTTTTCAGGATTTTGAATTTTCAGGATTTTGGATTCCAGATTATGAAGTTCAGGATTGTAATATTTCAGGATTCTGAAGTGTAACCCTATATATATATATATATATATATATATATATATATATATATATATATAAAGAATTATTACATTCTGAAAGTTCTAATAAATACAGTGTTAGCACTGACAATTTGATTTACGTTATCGGGGGATCTTGTGTATGCAGACTTAACATTGACAATTTATTACAAAAAAGTAGAGGTTAACAAAAATAAACCTGTAATATAATGTATAACATAGTAAATAAAACAAATAACAAACAAGATAGAATATTTTCATGGTAGTAGAACATGAACGCAGCCATTATTGTAGGCAATACTGAATGGCTAGTGATCGGTTATAATTGAGATAAAGCATTTATGAGCATGAGACTAGGATGAGAATCCACCCAAACTAATAACACTTTCCCAAAGAAAGTGATGTGCCTCGATAACCCAAGTGCAAACTCATTCTAAAAGATGTAAGTGTACATTAGGTGATGATTTACTGTTTGCTTTACTCTTATCACACATATTTACATCTTCCACACTCTGATTCATGCTGGACTCTCATATGTATGATTTGGGTAACAGCTTCATTATGACTACTGTATGATGAGCTTGATGCAATTTTTTCAGCGGTACAGAATAATCTTGCATATAAGCTATAATTTTAGACCATACAATATATGTATCTATCTCTGACACTTAAAACTAGTCTTTTGGTATAGTAGAGCCTAAACCTAAAATGAGTTAATACAGACTATAATTTCAGTTCCTACTGACAAACATATGATAGAGTTATATCTTCATACACTTGTATATTGTTTATTCCAGCTAAGATTAATACCCAATCAGTGATGTCCAGGTCAGTAAGCCTTTTAGGCATCCATATCTTACAGTACGTCTTAGCATTAGCACGGTTATGCAGAAAATATTGAAGTCTTATGCTGTATGTAGCATTGCATAGCACTGCTGGTGAATTTATTTGTAGATGAGGTTTCCATTCATTGGACATATAACGAATGGTTTGTGATATTTGTCTATTCGCCATGAAAACTAAAGGAAAATGATGGCCAATCCTTCCTCTTCATTTATGAATACTTTTGTCAGCATGCATCAGTGTTATAAAACATGAAGCAAAGTTGTTCCTCAATTCTTAGAGAAAGCTCAGTGCTGCTGAACAAGGTAAAGCAACATGGGAACGGGAACCTTTTGATAAGCTAAGGATGACTAAGTACATTATTAGACTGCAACAATGTGTTATCTTTTGAAATGAACAAATGAATTTCTTGTTCCTTCCTTTCTATCCACTGTGTATAAATGTACAAATAATACTAAGGGTTTAATAAGGGGCGGCTGCGGTGGTACAGTGCTTAGTGTTGTCACTTCACAGCAAGAGGTTCTCTGGTTTAATCCTCAGCTGGGGTGCTTTCTGTACGGAGTCTGCATGTCCTCCCTGTGGTCGTGTGGGTTTCCTCTGGGTGTTCCAGTTTCCTCCCACATCCCAAAAACATGCAGTAGCTGGATTGGACATTCTAAATTGACCATGAGTGTGAATGTGAGTGAGTGGTATGGATGAAGTAATGTAGCAGGGCTAGCCACCCGGCAGTGTAAACCTTGGTTCGAGATGGTCACTGTTGAAGTGACAACACAACCCCATGTGTAAAATGGGGTTGAGGATGGATGGACTAAGGGTTTAATAAGGTTGTCAGTTTTGTTAGGAACCTGTTGTAAAAACAAACCCAAATATGCTTCAAATGCAATAATGTTTGTAGATGATAGACCTTCAACATGGGTTTTACTTTAGACCCTACAGGTCATAAACCATATACATCTATAGCTGCATCTATATCTATATCTATATCTATATCTATATCTATATCTATATCTATATCTATATCTATATCTATATCTATATCTATATCTATCTATTTATCCATATTTATGTCTACCTATCTATCTATGGATCCCCTTAAGTTGATTGTCTTTTTTGTGGAAAGCTTTCCTGGATGTACCTTTTTATTGACAGAAAATGCTAATTGACAGTGATGTGAATTCTCTGTGATGCTGAGGTTGTGAAATATGCCCTTTACCTGGTACTGTACAATCTCTGAGATGGTATATATAAGTGTCAGGGGGTGGGGACACAGACCTCCATATGTGGATAAAAACATAGTTTTCTGTTTGCATTCTGCAAGATTATTTGGTTGAGCATTCCCATTACTCTTTCAATGTTTTGAGTTTGATTTACTGTGGTTGATGTTATATTAGTCGATCTAATGTCGAGTATATCAACATACACAAACCCATATATATATATATATATATATATATATATATATATATATATATATATATATATATAGCCTCTCCACAAATAGGGGAGCCACCACTGACCCCGGGAACTACTGCCCCATTAGCCTAACTAGCTTGGTCTACAAGGCCATGGAACGTATCATCATGGAAGTTATAAACAAAGACATTGGTAAGCTCCAAACTCTGGACCCCACCCAGTCTGGGTTTGTAAAAGGCAGATCATGTTTCCTAAACCTGATAGACTTCTTTGAAGCAGTCACCAAAGCTGTAGACAAGGGTAAGGTGGTTCACACAGTCTATCTAGATCTCATCAAGGCTTTTGACACCATCCCCTACTCTGGAATTATAGATAAACTAACTAAACTAGATATAAATCTCAATGTCACAAGTTGGATTGCCAACTGGCTCACTGACAGAACCCACACTGTGAAAGTAGCAGACTCCAAATCTGACTTCAGACCAGTGACAAGTGGAGTACCAGAGAGTTCAGTCCTGAGTCCTCTCCTGTTTGGTATCTACTTTTCTGAAGTACAGGCTAACACAGAAGGTCTTTGGCTAATGAAGTTTGCAGATGACTGCAAACTAGGAGCCATAATCAAAACTCCTAATGATGTGGACATCCTACAAAAGGGCCTCACTGAGACAGATGCCTGGTGTCAAAGCCATGGCCTCAAGCTCAATGCCAAAAAGTGCATTGTCATCCCCTTAGGTAAAAATTCTGTACCCATGAGCTACCACATAGGTGGTAGTCTACGTAACACCAAAAGTGTGATAAGAGACCTTGGGACACAGGTGGACAGTAGTCTCTCCTTTGATAATCACATCCCCATAGTAGTTAGGAAATCCTTGTATGTGGCACACCTCATCACAAAAGGTTTCTCTTCCAGGAAAAAAGGGATCATTGTTCCCCTTTACTCGTCACTCATCAGACCCATTATAGAATACAAAACCCCTTTTGGTATGTACCTCACAAGATATCTACAACAACTGGAAAGCCCACAGAAATACTTCACAAAGAGGATTACTGGCCTCAAACGGATGCCCTATGTAGACCATCTAAAAAAAACTCCAGCTTTACTCCGTCGCATATCGCCTACTCAGAGGTGATCTCTGCCTAACATACAAAGCTATGTCAAACCCAGAGCTGTTGGACATGCTCCACTTAAAGAAATCCCAATCCTTCCGAGCTACATGCAATAGGGACCTAAACCTTGTCACCACAATAAACAGAACATGCTGGAGGGATAGATTCCTGTCCCAGAGACTTCCCATACTCTGGAACAAACTATCTATCTATATCAAACAAAGCTCCTCATTAACACTCTTCAAGAAAAATCTTGATGATTGGATGGGAAATAGGAAATTCACCCTGGGGAACACCTCTGTGGCTCTGCTCGACGGGGGCACAGGAAAATATTTTTTTGGGTGGCAAAAGCCAAGGTACCTTTTTGGCTAGGCTTATAGAGGCCCTAGGGCCAATAGCCTAGTACCTACCTATGAACATATAAACCTATATACACGCATATATATGATTATCTTTCACTGTATTACTGTCCCACTACATCGGCATGTACTACATTGACCACAAATGGTCACTACTCAATATATCAAAAAAAAAAAAAAAACAGATTTAACCTTTTATGCAGGGGGGCAAGTTCCCCCACATCCCCAGCTTATTATATATATATCAACTCTCAGATCATACAGCAGTGAGAAAAGGGCAAAATCCCACTCCCCTTGTCTAGTGATCCCCCAAAGCAAATGGTGGCATCTTGCAACGATCCAGCATTTTGATTAAAAAAGGCTTTTAAAACTGATGTACTGAATGTACAATGAAACACTGTGAACCTATGTAGATACACACACACACACACACACACACACACACACACACACATATATATAGATATATATATATATGTATATATATAGATATATATATATATGTATATATATATATATATATATATATATATATATATATATATATATATATATGTGTGTGTGTGTGTGTATATATCAGAAATGCTATACTTATGTTTTAAAGAAAATGTTGTTTGCTTCTCTTAAGATGTTAATCTGAAAACTCCAGTCTTCACAACTCTTTTTTTTTTCCTGCAGTGCCAGTAAGTAGGATATCATCATAATTGATAACCAAATAAGACAATATATTTAGATTTAATAACTGAGTGCTTAGCTGATGTCACTTTAAGGGAATACATTATGTGTCATTTTGAGATGAGCTGGCTTACAAGCCTTCCTGCTTTGCCAGAGATGGACTGTATCTCTCTTACCAAAGCTTTAACATTCTGGGTAAAGGCTTTGCTGCCCCCACAGTGCCTTCATAGTGCCTTTTTCATGCAGAATCTGCCTGTTGGATATTTCATCCTAGAAATTTCTAATTTGGAACTCATTGAAATGGGTCTATTCAGTGCTGTCAGTCTTAAAATAATGCCCAAACTCAAGACTCTCCTGGAACTTGAACACATTCTTATATGTGCAGCTACACAGACATAGTCTGAAAGCAATGAAAGCACTTGGTCTATTCCTGTGGTTTAGTACCATTTCTTCAGACCTACTGTCAGCTGTTAGGGGGTTCAGTATTTGTCAAGGATCTCATCACCTCATGACAGATTTTGTGGGACACAACATTTAAACTTCTAGATGTTCAGCTCACCCTAAAAAGGATTAATTACCACCTTATAGCTAGCTATACAGCACTTTTTATCAGGGGCGGCCTTAGCATCTGTGTGACCCTGTTTGGACGATCTGGGTAGGCACTGTCCCCACTGAAACACACCAACTAGTACCCCACCTCATCCCCGACTCTGTTCTGCAATCTGGTCTTCTGGACTTAAGATATTTTCAAGTTAGGCAAAAGGAATGCATGATACTACCATATCTTTAAAAACAAAATAATATCTTTATTGATTTTATATATATATATATATATATATATATATATATATGTGTGTGTGTGTGTGTGTGTACGTATATATATATATATATATATATATATATATATATACATAAAATGAATGTTCACTGTAAGGTGTCAATAAAGGCTGTCCTCCACTCCCCTGTATAATTCGACTTCAATAAGCGCTAGCAAGTAAACACAACTTTATTCCAATCAATGACACACCACAGAATACAGATTTAGCACGCTTTCATCTCATCAAACCAAAACTTCATCAGAATCATCTGTCTCTCCCAGTTCACCCATTTAAATAACATTGCAGTACATCCTATTGGCTCACACACACACATTCATTAAATAATTAATTAAATAAAATAACTCCATGAATGAAGTAATTATTCGTGGTATAGCGAATTCACAATTACTTTGAACATATACAAGGAAAAACGTTTGTGTTTGGACATATATCATCACAAATTTCACATCACAACAAATCAGGATAAAAGCCTAAAAATATACATATGTTGTTGTTGTGTCTTTCAGCTTTTCCCAGTTAGGGGTTGCCACAGCGGAACTCCGGTCCGCTAATGATTGGCAGTTGATTTTTAAGTACTGAGTTGCCAGCTCTGATGCACAACCTTCAACGAAGGTATGCCCACTCACGCATGTCTCAACGCAGAAGACGCTCTAGCTGAGAATTGAACTGGACAGCGTCTTACTGTGAAGCGACAATGCTACCGCAGCACCACCATAATATATTAATACAACTAATACAACTAATACAAATAATAACAATTCTTACAACTGTGAATGAACAATTCATCATAACCTGTCTCTTGTCATAAAGTGCATCAGTGTATACAGGATTCTAAAAATGAATCAGTAAATATCAATCAGTAAATAAAGTAAATACTTAAATATCATATTATTAATAAAATTATTAAAATTATTATTTATAAATTTGATAAAATTGATAAAATTC
Source organism: Protopterus annectens (assembly GCF_019279795.1). Lineage (NCBI taxonomy): Eukaryota > Metazoa > Chordata > Ceratodontiformes > Protopteridae > Protopterus > Protopterus annectens. Next base: position 941,352,781 of record NC_056728.1, on the reverse strand, counting down.
TGATTATTAGACAGTCACCAGATAAATCTGAAATTGTATAAAGCTTTATACAATTTCAGATTTATCTGGTGACCGCCTAATAATCAGAATTTTATCAATTTTATCAACTTTATAAATAATTTTAATAATTTTATTAATAATATGATATTTAAGTATTTACTTTATTTACTGATTGATATTTACTGATTGATTTTTAGAATCCTGTATACAATGATGCACTTTATGACAAGAGATAGGTTATGATGAATTGTTCATCCACAGTTGTAACAGTTGTTATTAGTTGTACTAGTTGTATTAATATATTATATTTATATTTTTAGGCTTTTATCCTGATTTGTTGTGATGTGAAATTTGTGATGATACATGTCCAAACACAAAAGCTTTTCCTTGTATATGTTCAAAGTAATTGTGAATTCGCTATACCACGAATAATTATTTCATTCATGGAATTATTTTATTTAATTAATTATTTAATGAATGTGTGTGTGAGACAATCGGATGTATTGTAATGTTATTTAAATGGGTGAACTAGGAGAGACAGATGATTCTGATGAAGTCTCGGTTTGATGAGATGAAAGCTCGCTAAATCTATATTCTATGGTGTGTCATTGATTGGAATAAAGTTGTGTTTACTTGCTATCGCTTATTGAAGTCGAATTATACAGGGGAGTGGAGGACAGCCTTTATTGATACCTTACAGCGAACATTCATTTTGGTGGTTGATGGTGATTATATATATACATATATAACCCAGCCACTGGGGATGCACAAGCCAGTGCATTTCTTTGTGCTGGTCCTAAGCCCGGATAAATGGGGAGGGTTGTGTAAGGATGGGCATCCACAGTAAAACCTTGGTCCAAATGACTTATGAGGACAACATTTCATATTTCCATACTGGATCAGTTGAGGTCCGGGTTAACAACGATCACCACCAGTACTGTTAGCCAATAGGGTGCTGGTGGAAATTGGGCTACTGTTGGCCGAAGGAGAAGTGGAAGGGGAAGGCATGCCCGAAGGCAGGAAGAGAGGAGGAAGGTTAGGAGTGTAGTAGTGAGGGTAGGAAGTTTGAATGTTGGCAGTATGACTGGTGTAGGGAGAGAGCTAGCTGATATGATGGAGAGAAGGAAGGTTGATATATTGTGCGTGCAAGAGACCAGATGGAAGGGAAGTAAGGCCAGGTGTATAGGAGGCGGGTTCAAATTGTTCTGTCATGGTGTGGATGGCAGGAGAAATGGGGTAGGGGTTATCCTAAAGGAACAGTATGCCAAGAGTGTTTTGCAGGTGAAGAGACTGTCTGATAGAGTGATGTTTATGAAGCTTGAAATTGATGGTGTAATGATGAATGTAGTTAGTGCATATGCTCCACAAGTTGGGTGTGCAATGGATGAGAAAGAAACATTATGGAGTGAGTTGGATGAAGTGGTGGTGAATGTACCCAAGGGTGAGAGACTAGTGATTGGAGTGGATTTCAATGGGCATGTTGGTGAAGTGAACAGAGGGGATGAGGAAGTGATGGGTAGGTATGGTGTTAAGGAGAGGAATGCAGAAGGTCAGATGATTGTGGATTTTGTGAAAAGGATGGACATGGCTGTGGTGAATACGTATTTTAAGAAGAGGGAGGAGCATAGGGTGACATACAAGAGTGGAGGAAGATGCACACAGGCGGATTATATCCTATGTAGGAGGGCCAGTCTGAAGGAGATTGGAGACCGTAAAGTGGTGACAGGGGAAAGTGTAGTCAAGCAGCATAGAATGGTGGTCTGTAGGATGACGTTGGTGATCAAGAAGAGGAGGAGGAGTGTGAAAGCAGTGC
>NC_056728.1:941263468-941345968 GCF_019279795.1 Protopterus annectens | reverse complement strand
CATTAGGGACCTGTTCCCTAGTGATAGCAGGGGGATTTATATTTGATGGCATTTCCTGAGGGAAGGTCGAGGGAAAAGAGAGGGGTAAAGTTGGAGCTAAATTTGTCAGCCAGTAGGCTTGGTATATCTTCTGGCTCAAAATAGGTGGCTTTATTTACAATGAGATCTGCACACAATTGTGTATTGCCTTTGAGGTTATGGACATAGATAAACAATGACTTGTGACTGTCCTTGGCCTGGGAGACCAGACTTACCTGAAATTTGACTTTGGTAGATGTTGTTTGTCCGCTGACTTATTTTGTTTAATTTGATAAGAGTTCTTTTATCCTGCTGGGTGCTGTGCCTCCTAATTTTTGCCATGATTTTCTTCCTTCTGTTATACAGCCTATTGGTGTTGTGATTCCACCAAGATGGCTTGTTTTTTGTTAGTTCTGTAGTTCTTCCTGGTAGGCACAGTTGCCTCTATGCAGCTATTAACATGCTTGAATAGGGTTTATGTGAACATTTCTGCATAGGCAGCAGTGTTTAAATACAAGGTTTGGGTTTCCTGGGTCATAGAGAGGGACCTATAGCTTGCAAGGAAGTGGTTTTGGATTTTGCCTATAGTGATTTGCACATGGAGAAGCTCAAGTGCATTGTGTTATTTGACCAGCCTTGAGATATATTTACTTTTGATGTAAATCGAGACACCTCCACCTTTATTCCCTGTCTGTATAGTAGCTGGCCTAAATGTGTGAAAGGCATTACAACCTTGTACTATGTTTGTGTGCTCTCTGTAGCTTTAAACCATGTCTCAGTGACCACACAGACATCAGCATTTTCTAGGGTGCAGAGAGCTTCTGGGGAGTGTCGTAATTTGTTTAGACTCCTAGCATTGAGCAGTAATACCTTTGGATTTTCTTGGTTTTGATTTGTTTTGTCAGAATTGCTTTCAAATTAGCATTGCCTATAAAAAGCAGTATAGGGGAAGGCAATGTTTAGCTAATATTTGAAAGCCTAGAGGGGAGAGGTGCAGACCATTCTTGACAAAGCAACATGGTCTGTTGATCATCTCTTTCCATGCTAACAAATATTCCCCCCTTAGAATGACACCAGAAACAAAGACAATTATTAAAGTCAGTCATCTTTTGTTTCTATCGTGACATCATCCTTGGAGAAGGTAAAATGCTGCTCAATTCTAGGCTCATACAAGCCTGGGACACATATTCCAAGAGCTCCATGATGTCCCTCTTCATATAATCTAGGGAGGTACATCTCAGGTCATTTACACCCAAATGGACTATGACAGTCATATTGATATTTGTGGTTCAGTGACCTGAGTGCATGTATAATGTGGTTGATCCTAGCCTCGGATAAGCAACTGACAGTGACTTTCTCCTTACTCAGCCTGGTGAGAAGGATATCAGTGTGCCTTGCAATGGAGTCTCCATTGATCAGAATGTTGGATTGTGTGGTGGCTTGCCTTATGGTTTTAGAAGTAGAGGCTCCATGAGATGTGGTTGTATGCATTGATATGGATGTTGTTTTGAAAGAGTGCATTTGGGGCTGCTGAGGGTATTTGTTATGTGTACGTCATTTAGGACGTCTTAGGGGTTTAGGAAGGTTACATTTAAGTGCCTCAGCATATGGGGCTATGTATGTATGCTTTGAATTGTGTGTGATGGGTGCAGCATGTGTACTACTGACAATGTTATTGACATTAGGAGTACTTTTATGTGAGAGCTTTGCCTCTAGTGACATTGCATAAATACATCTCTCTCATACCATATCAGTTTGTTTGAGAATTAACTGGTTGCCAGTAAACATGAGGCACTTTCTGCACTGCCTCAGGATGCCCACATCCACCAAGCTGGTAATGGAGATAGTGGGAAAGTTCATATCCATGGCAACATACCTGTTTTTATTGATTAGACAGTTGAGTGAGAATATAAAGCAATGCCAGGAGTATCTGGTTTGCAACTCTGGGGGCAGTGCTTGTCATTGCAAACTAGTTGTCCTGTGTGCAACTAAGTGTTGGTGAAATTTAATTTGTGCTTTTACAACAAAAATATCACTCAAGGTTTCTGTGTCTATACAGGGCACTGCCAAACACTTGAGGGTAAAATAATAAGTAGACATTGATTTATGGATGAAGTATTTAGGCAGATATTCTGAAGTTAGAAACTAATCAAGTAGTACTTACTGAACACAAAGAATTAGCGTGTCAAGAATGATGAAAGGAGGGGAGTCATGTAAATGGCTTCTGCCTGGCTACTACTAGCACTGATCTCTCTATAGCTTCACTCTGCTGGGATACAGTGATCTTTTGCTTCTTCTCTCACCAGAAGCAAAACATTAGCACCAATCCCAAGATAAGAAGCAGGCCACAGCAGTGGCAGCTGGTAACATCAAGTCAAAGGGGCACAGCAGGAGACAGCTGAATGGGTGTGGTCAGCTAGAAATGGATGTGGCCAACTAGAAAGGGATGAAGCTATGTTATTGTAATACCCATTAACTCGCTAATTATTTTACATTCATCTTAAAATACAGACAAAAAAGTATTACAGTTTTGCAAAGATATAATTACAACAACAGTAAATAGCAGAGCAATTTGTTTAATTCACACCCAGCCCCAATTCCCATTGCCTGCCCCACCCACAGTATCTGATTTGATCTTGTGAGGTTAAAAACAAAAACAACAACAACAAAAAAAGACAATACTGTCATTAAGGTAAGTATTCTTTTTTTATTTTCGCAAACACTTAATTCAGAGCTTATGGTTGATCTTACTTCACTCAAATGCACATTAGTCTTGCAAAGCAAGCTAGAACTGCAGTCATTCCATTTGCACATAAGCATTGCCCCATCCCAACTGCCTACCCAGAGAATCTGCTTTGAGCCTACAAGTTTTAAAATAATGAAAATAAAAGACCACGGTTACATTACTGTATTTCTGGGATTGTCAAAGAGATGAAGAAAGTAGACAAGAGTATAAGGAGATGAGGTGCATGGCAAAGAGAGAGGTGGCGAAGGCTAAGGATAAGGCATATGAAGAGATGTATAAAAGGTTGGACACTAAGGAAGGAGAAAAGGACCTGTACCGATTGACTAGACAGAGGGACCGAGCTAGTAAAGATGTGTAGCAGGTAAGGGTGATAAAGGATAATGAGGGAAACATACTCACAAGCGAGGAGAGTGTGTTGAGCAGATGGAAAGAGTACTTTGAGGGGTTGATGAATGAAGGGAATGAGAGGGAGAGAAGGTTGGATGATGTGCGGATAGTGAAGCATGAAGTACAGTGGATTGGCAAGGAGGAAGTAAGGATAGCTATGAAGAGGATGAAGAACGGAAAGGCTGTTGGTCCAGATGACATACCTGTGGAATCATGGAGGTGTTTAGGTGAAATGGCAGTGGAGGTTTTAACTAGATGGTTTAATGAAATCTTAGAAAGTGAGAGGATGCCTGAGGAATGGAGAAAAAGTGTTTTGGTACCGATTTTTAAGAATAAGGGTGATGTGCAGAGCTGTAGTAACTACAGAGGGATTAAACTGATCAGTCACAGCATGAAGTTATGGGGAAAAGTAGTGGAAGCTAGGTTAAGAAGGGAGGTGATGATTAGCAATCAGCAGTATGGTTTCATGCCAGGAAAGAGCACTACAGATGCAATGTTTGCTCTGAGTGTTTTGATGGAGAAGTACAGAGAAGGTCAGAAGGAGTTTCATTGTGTCTTTGTGGAATTAGAGAAAGCATATGACAGGGTGCCTAGAAAGGAGTTGTGGTATTGTATGAGGAGGTCGGGAGTGTCAGAGAAGTATGTAAGTGTGGTACAGGATATGTACGAGGGTAGTGTGACAGTGGTGAGGTCTGCAGTGGGAGTGACAGATGCGTTTAAGATGGAGGTGGGATTACATCAAGGATCAGCTCTGAGCCCTTTCTTATTTGCACTGGTGATGGACAGGTTGACAGACGAGATCATACAGGAGTCCCCATGGACTATGATGTTTGCAGATGACATTGTGATCTGTAGTGAGAGTAGGGAACAGGTGGAGGAGACCCTGGAGAGGTTGAGATATGCTCTAGAGAGAAGAGGAATGAAGGTCAGCAGGACTAAGACAGAATATATGTGTGAATGAGAGGGAGGATAGAGAAATGGTGAGGATGCAGGGAGTAGAGGTGGCAAAGGTGGATGAGTTTAAGTACGTGGAATCAACAGTTCAGAGCAATGGTGAGTGTGGAAGAGAGGTGAAGAAGAGAGTACAGGCAGGCTGGAGTGGGTGGAGAAGAGTGTCAGGAGTGATTTGTGACAGACAAGTACCAGTAAGAGTGAAAGAGAAGGTCTACAAGAGGGTAGTAAGACCAGCTATGTTATATGGTTTGGAGACAGTGGCAATGACGAAAAGGCAGGAGTCAGAGCTTGACGTGGCAGAGTTGAAGATGTTAAGATTTGCACTAGGTGTGACAAAGATGGACAGGATTAGGAATAAGTATATTAGAGGTTCAGCCCAGGTTGGAAGGTTTGAAGATAAAGCCAGGGAGGCAAGATTACGTTGGTTTGGACATGTGCTGAGGAGGGATGCAGAGTATATTGGGGAAAAGATGCTAAGGATGAAGCTGCCAGGTAACAGGAAAAGAGGGAGGTGTAAGATAAGGTTTATGGATGTGGTGAGAGAGGACATGCAGGTGGTTGGTGTGACAGAGCAAGATGCAGAGGACAGGAAGAAATGGAAACAGTTGATTGCTGTGGCGACCCCTAATGGGAGCAACTGAAAGAAGAAGAAGAAGATCACATAGCCAAGAACTTGCATGTGATCTTACTTCAGTTCACCCCTACACACTTTACTCATACAAAAGTAGAGTTTGTTTCAACAACAAAACATTGATTAAACCATCCTAATTTATCTTAACTAACTCTTCAAAAAATACTAGGTTAAAAAAAAAAAAAAACAGGTGTCATCTACAAATGGCTCTCCAGAACACAGTGCATACCTAGCATCTCTTTGACTCCTGCCAGGATATTATATTAAAAAAAAAAGAAAGTCATCAACAGTCCCCAAAACACATTGCCTCCTTAGTATCCGCTTAACCCTGTGGGGATATTATATTAAAAAAAGAAAGAAAGTCATCAACAGCCCCCAAAACACATAGACCATAGCATGTGTTTGGCCCTGCCAATGTATTAAGCTGAAAAAAAAAAAGAAAATCATCAACAGTCCCAAAAACACATTGCCTCCCTAATATCTGGTTAACGCTGCCAGAATATTATATTTAAAAAATAAAAAAAACAGAAAGTCATCAACAGCTCCCAAAATGCATACATAATCTACTAGTATCTGGTTGACCATGCCAGAATATTGATAGAAAAATCTCACAAACAGCCACCAAAACAGCCAGCTCACTGCATATTCGGTCTTCTACTGCTATCTGATTGAACCTGCCAGACTTTAGGCCCAGGATGTCAGAAAGAATATTTCATAATCTGAGGAATCCATTCCATCTGTTACAGTCTTCAGATACAAAGTTGTTTAAAATGAAATCAAGTGTAGATAACACACACACACACACACACACACACACACACACGCACGCACGCACGCACGCACACACACACACACACACACACACACACACACATATATATATATATATATATATATATATATATCAAGAAAGAGCTCTGTCTCTTTCTCTCCCTCTCTCTCTCTCTCTCTCTCTATATATATATATATATCTATATGTATACTATATGTATATATATATATATATATATATATATATATATATATATATATATATATTACTACCACTAGTAAAGCAGAGGCATTGATACAAAAATGGCAGCTGTTTTGCAGAATAATAAACAATCTTTTTCATTTACAATAATAATTTGCTAGTATTATATTACTTCTTTACCTGGGTCTTTCCAAATTTCTATATATATATATATCACAACCACAATTTTTACTAGCAGAATGAATTATTACTTTCTCATGTGCTCAGGCTGATACTGAAAATATACCAGAGATCCTGTCTGCTAACATTTCTTTAAAGTTGAGGTAACAGGTGTTTTATTACTGTAGCATCCTCAGAAACATTACTGAATAAAATGCTGAGATAAAATTAATGATATTATAATGTATAAGACAAATCTCAAAAAACAGCTTATCTGGTACTTTTCAAAAGGCTATTCAGCCTACTCGCACACTAAGCAGTATTTAACTGGATATCACTTTGCAGTGTCAGCAGCACTTTAAAGCCAAAGGAATGAAAACAAAAAATGTCTTATGTCAGAACACACATACAAATAAAGTGATTTTTTTTTTTCAAAAAATTAAAATAAACTTTCTTACAGTAAGAATTAGGCACTAATGGAGCTGCTTTCCCATACCCTGTATCATAATGCTCAGGCAGCCTATTTTAGTCTAAGATTTTCCTTCATCAGGTTTGTAATTCATGGTTGTATTATTCTGTGGAAAGAGCCGTGATGGTGCAGTGGTTAACGTTGTCGCCTCATAGCAAGAGGTTCTCCCGTTCGATTCTTGGCTGGAGCGCCTTCTGTGTGGAGTTTGTATGTCCTCCCTGAGGTTGAGTGACATTAAAGACATGCAGGTAGGTTCGAGCATGAATGGCGGTGCCTTCATTGAAGGCTGGGTGTCGGGCTGGCAACTCGGCACCTTAAAAATCCACTGCCAATCATGAGCGGCCTGGAGTTCCACTGTGGCAACCCCTAACCGGGAAAAGCCGAAAATCATAATACTAACTCTTCTGTGGAGTTCCACTTGGTGATTAATCCAAGCCAAAGATGTACATGGCTGAATTGCAGCACTGTTTGAATAAGTTATGCTGATTCACCTAAATCAAAAAGCCTAATACATTTTTATTTCTGCCTGTTTAGCTCTCTGCCTATGTGGCTTCCAAGAAAATAAATAAAAAGGTAATTTCTTTCTATTCCACAGTTATTCCAGGTATACTTTTTATTGAGTGAGAATGGGCCAATGACTCTTTTCTGTCATGACAAATACCTGGACACTTAAAGCAACACAAACAATTACAGAGCACTAGGATATGCAATTGTACTGTAAACCAAAAATACAGAACAGACAATGGATACAGGGCAACACGGTACTAAAGATAAAAGCAAACCAGTGCAGAACAATAGATATCCTATCTTACAGTGAGAAAATCCAGCTACTAAATCTAAAGAACGCAAACATATATTTGTATGAAATGAAATTAGCTAAACCAGCACAAACTATAATATTTACCAGTATCAGTCATGATGACAAGACAAATGGCAAAAAAGTGTTTAGAGGAAGAATATGTAGGTTAAAATGTGCATGAAAGTGTAATGCTTCTTGCACTAGCGATGTCTGTCTCACCTCCCACAAAACAAGTAAAAGGGTCTTTGAAGATTTGTATTTTTGCCTTTACTGAACTTCACCATCACCTGAACAAGCAACTTTTGGAAAAGAGCTACAGAATTATAGAAAACAGACTACTATAGGTAGAAAATGTGCCAGTCATAAAATGCCTTCTCAGTAAACAATTCATTTTAAATGACTAAATAGGTCATCTAGCTCCACTTTTAATTATTATAGCTCCTTGTCCTACTAAGTGACATGGAGTTAAATTCCCTATTAATTAAGTATTCGGATCAATAATTTTGTCTCAGTTAGGATTGCCATTTTTTTCAAATACTCACAATAGGACTTTTCTGCAGAAACGTGGGGTTTTGCAGGATAAACCATGCCCAGGGCCAATACAAAGGACAGAACTTCACTTTTTTGCCGAAATTATTCTTGTAGCATTTGAGTTATGCCTATGCCATTTTATAGGTGTTTTATGGGTGTTCAGACTCACAATAACTGTTTTATATAACTATTAAAACAGCTAAGGAGGTATTTTTGTCCTAAGATTTCAGTACATTTGCCTTTTTTTTATTTTGCAGGACACAACTGCCCCAAAAGGACCTGTCCTGCTCAAAGAGGGACAGGTGGTAATCCTACTCCCACTTGGACATACAAAAACATTGTTTCAATATTTGCACTAGTTTATTAAAATAAATACAGGCAACCTGCCCATATACATTTTCTCTGTTCATGCTTCTGTTGTATTATGGGCCAAATTAAATTAATTTTAATTGTAGCTGTCCATAACATCATTAAATTACTGCTGAAGGAGACAGTTGGGGTATGTCTAGAAACCAATGAACACCGAATCCAATGCAGTAAGATAGTAGAAGGTCACACCAGCCAAATGAAGTCCTTTGGTTTGGTAACTGATAGTAATAAAAAGTGAGAATAAGAGTGCGGGTAGCATGCAACAGTCAAAAGGACACAAATGGCCATAGATGAAACTTGCCACTGACCTTTACACTTCAGGCTCTCGTGAGTTTTTTTCCAATCCAGGCAACATGTCAAGTTGAAGGTGCATTGCACTGCACTGTCTGCTGTCTGATCGAACTCCAGTTTGCTGCTGACTGTTTCTTGCTCTCTTTTTCCCAGCATGCAAAGTGCGGGAAGAGAGTGAGAACCAATCTGTAGCCATCCGACCATCCACATCACATATGTGACTGCGGACATGGCAGTCTGAGCCCCTTCCATTTACTGCGGTTACAAACCGCATAGACTTCTGGGCATTTGTACACTGATGCCTTTCTTCTTAACATGGACTGGTTTTGCAGCAGTCCAGATTTACAGAGACTATTTTTTTTTAACCTGGAACTCGCCAAGCACGCATGTGTGTGCAGTTCGAGTTTTGGGACTTTAACAGCGAATCAGTTGGACTCGCAGCTAAGCAGTATTATTTAAATGCTAGCTACTAAATATTTTATTTTTTAAAATGTTAATCTTTTTTTTCTTTTCACAGCTGGGGGGGCTGCAGCACTGTAGTCCAATGGCATGAGCCACCCCTGGGCCACAGCCTGTTTGGTGATCCACAGTCTTGTCTCAGAAGATGCAAGAGTCTGTAGGTTTGTTGTAGCCTTTTTCTGGTAGATGCCTTGAATATCAACCAGATCAATTAGGAACTTCAAAACAGACACTCACTGCCCAACCAGAAACAGTCAGGACTCAGTACACTCTGCTCCTTCTCTCACCAGGAGCAAAACAGAAGCAATAATCCCAAGATGACTACTGAAGAATGTGGGCTGTCCAATAATTGGTGGTCTTGGAGTAGATGCTGCAGATTTTAAAGGTAAGATGGAAAATGGGCTAATATCTAAGAGCTACAATGTTCACTAAGCAGTAAGATATGAAAGAAAGGGCAACTAAGCTTTAGCTATCTAAGTGGAGAGCCAATAATTTTAAAATATTTATTTTATTTTATTTTTTTATTTATTTTACATTTGTTGACCGGGCTGGTCTAGCTGGATATATTTCCATTTTCAGTAGAGGCCCGGGGAGAAAAGCTCCAAACAGTAAAAACATGAAATACAAACAATGAAGGAATAATAATTGTTACATAGCACATAAACATAGTAGAAACAAAGTATGCCTTTTTTTTTTTTGTCAACCAGTATGTATCATTGTTTTTTTTTTTTTTTTTTTTGTCAACCAGTATGTATCATTGTATCATTGTGATCACCAGTTCAGTTCCTCATAAGAGAAATAATGAGGAAAAAAAACAAAAAAAAACTTAGTATGGTATAGACAAATATGAGCACAGGCAAGGAAGGGTTAGTCTGGTTTACTGCATGGGCATAACCAGTGTATTTTAAAGTGTGTTTTGAGCTTTTGTTTAAAGAGAGGCAAAGAAGAGAGTGATGTTAGTTCTTTGGGAAGTAGGTTCCAGTCTTTTCCCACAGTGTTAGAAAACAGGGAGTTTCCAGCCAAATTGTTAGTTTTGGTTATGCTAGCTAGAAGCTTGTTAGAGGAGCGTAGTATATCTAGGTTTTTATAGGGGATTATGAGATTGGATAGTATAGGAGTTCTATTAGGTTGATAAAATATCTTGTGGGCCATGGTTAGTTGGGAGATTTTTAGAAGGTTTTGAATTTCTAGCCAGCCCAGCTGCATGAGATTTAGGCAGTCGTGGGTACGAAAAGGATTACCCGTGGCAAATCTGGCAGTGTTGTTATAGGCATGCTCTAGTTTGACAAGGTTATTCTTTTTCAGGTTAGTATATATGGGAGAGGCATAAAGAAGAGTAGAAATTAAATGGGAGTGTGCAATTTGGGTTTTAGCTGTTGGAGTTAAGAAGGATTTGATTCGATATAAGGAACCAATTTTCTTGTTGATAGTTTTAATGGTGTTATTTATGTGATTATCAAATGTAAGGTTGTTATCAATAGTAATTCCTAACAACTTGGTTGTGCAGTCAGGGTGTATGATAGTATCATTATTGGAAGTGATAGAGAAATCTATTGGGGTGGACTTATTGGTTGGTGTAAAAAGAAGGAGCTTGGTTTTCTTAGCATTAAGAAGGAGACAACATTTAGTGAACCAAGTTTCAACTGAATTGAATACTTTCTGTGTCAGGGAATGTAGTGCAGATGGTGAGCTTGCTGAACAGATTAATGTTGAATCGTCTGCATATTGAATGCAGGTGGCATTTGGGATTATTACATGCAGGTCATTAATAAAAAGAGAGAAGAGAAGTGGACCTAGAATAGAGCCCTGAGGGACTCCCAGGGTGACAGGTAGAAGAGATGATATATTATCTGCCCAAAGAACTGCTTGTTGTCTATTGGTTAGGTAGGACCTGAACCATTTAATTGCTAAAGAGTCAAGGGTGAAGGATTCAAGAATGTTGATAAGAAGGGCATGGTTAACCATGTCGAAAGCTTTGGAGAGGTCAATAAAGAGAGCAGATGCGAGGTTGATGTTATTGCGATTTCTATTTATAACATCTGTAAAGGATAGCAGGGCTGTCGTGGTACTATGGGATGGCCTAAAACCATGTTGGCATTTAGCTATCATGTTATTTTGAGTTAAATTGTTTAACAGTTGATGATGAACACATTTTAGCTAAGGGAGATAAAAGTGCAATTGGCCGATAGTTAGAGTAGTCGTTTGAGTTTCCGCCTTTGTGAAGGGGAATGATATGGGAGATTTTCCAGATGTTAGGAACATTCCCTTCCTTAATGGTTCTATTTATGAGGATGGATATAGGATAAGAAATTACTTTGTCTGCTTTTTGGAGGTATTCAGAAGGTAGCTGGTCAGTAGAAGGGGTACAGGGCTTAAGTTTTTGGATGAGTTTGAAGATAAGAGTGGAAGAGACTGGTTGTATTGAGAAAGCAGGTAGAGTCCGTGAAAATCAAACAAACAAAACTAAAACTGTAAATCAAAAATAAGTAGAAACGACCAAAGCAGATGAGCAGATAATGCACGGACTGTTTTATTGTAAGCGCTTTCAGTCGAGGTAATACCCCAACCTTCTTCAGACATACACAATTCATACAACCACAAAGCCTTCTTTAAATATACGAACCATAATTAGGTAATAAACACTAATTAAGCCCTTAATTATGTTAATTTCTTTAAAGAAAGGCAACTGTTTTTGCTCCCAAAAATACACTGCAAATACACTACAAATACTACATTAAAATATAATGCATTCCTTACGATTTATGTATTTCATATATGTTATAAACTACAAATAAAATGCAATTAAAATGCAATGCATATAAAATCATTGCACTCTAAAACTCGAACAATTTTTTACAATATAAAATTAACTTTTCAATTTTAAATGTTCATTCTGTATCAGACCAAATTATGCTAAACGCAACTCTCCAAAAAGACCCTTCATCCAAGCATTGAAATTGAAAAGTTAATTTTATATTGTAAAAAATTGTTCGAGTTTTAGAGTGCAATGATTTTATATGCATTTTATTTGTAGTTTATAACATATATGAAATACATAAATTGTAAGGAATGCATTATATTTTAATGTAGTATTTGTAGTGTATTTGCAGTGTATTTTTGGGAGCAAAAACAGTTGCCTTTCTTTAAAGAAATTAACATAATTAAGGGCTTAATTAGTGTTTATTACCTAATTATGGTTCGTATATTTAAAGAAGGCTTTGTGGTTGTATGAATTGTGTATGTCTGCAGAAGGTTGGGGTATTACCTCGACCGAAAGCGCTTACAATAAAACAGTCCGTGCATTATCTGCTCATCTGCTTTGGTCGTTTCTACTTATTTTTGATTTAAAGCAGGTAGAGTACTATGTGTGGAAGTGGCAAGGTTTGAGCTGTCTAGAGTAAGTTGGCTTGCTAGTGTTTGTATGGTTTCTGTAAAGAAGGAATTAAAGGCATTGGCTGTTTGCTGGGGGGTGTTTGGGTCTGCTGGAAGTGGGGCTGGCGTCTGAGAGTGCCCTGGGGAAAGGAGTTTATTTATACTAGACCAAAACCTCTGGGGGTTATTTTTGTGGTTTTGTTGTAGTTTATAGTAGTAGTTTTTTTTGTTGGATAGTATTGCCTTTTTTGTACTATTTCTCAGTTGCTTAAACAGTAGTTGCTCAGAAGTATTTTTGTTAGCTCTCCACTTTGCCCAGGATTTATTTCTAAGTAAGATTTTTTGTTTGGTTTCTTTGGAAAGCCAGGGGGCTGGTTTGGCTTTCATTTTGATGGTCCTTTTGGGTGCATGCTTATCAAGGATAGATAGAAATTTAGAGTTTAGATAGTCAATGGCTTGTTCAAGTGGTAGAATTTTTAAAGGGTTCCAGTCACAAGCATTTAGTTCATTCTGGAATAATGTTGGGTTGAAATGTTTGTTGGTACGTATGATTCTATAAATGGGAGGATTTGAGATATCATTTTTATGCCTAAGGATATAGGTTAAAGTATGATCACTAATATCATCGGGTAGAGTTCCAACATTGTACCTTTGTTGTTGTCTATTTATAAGAATCCAGTCTAGTATGCTCTCTTTTTTGTTTGGTTTGTTGATTCTGGTAGTGGAGGTTATAGTTTGACTGAACCCTTGAAGGTTGATTAGGGATGAGGGATTATCAGCTTTGATAGTTGTCCAATCAGTGTTAAAATCACCAAGTATAATAGTTTCTTGGGGGTATGTGGAGGACACCTGGCTTAGTATATTCTCTATCATACTAATATTATTACCAGGTGGAAGGTAGATGCAAATGATATATAGGGATTTGTTCTTGTTAGTCTGGAATTTGGTAATAAGTACCTCAGCCTTGCTATTTTTAGGTGGGTCAAATGGTAAAGTGGAGATTTGAAGTCCCTCTTTGAATAAGATTGCAACTCCACCACCCTTACTTTTTATACGGTCTAGCCTAAGTATATTGTAGCTTTGTGGAACGATTTCATTATCTTTGGTTGTTGGTTTTAACCATGTTTCTGTTAGATGGAGGATGTCAAAGTTATGGGTATCAAGGAGGGCATGGAGATGGGTTATTTTGTTATTAATGCTTCGGATATTCAGGTGTCCTATTAGGAAAGAGTTGGGAGGATTGGGCTGGGTTGTTAGTAGAGTGGGATTTGTGGGGCCAGGGTTGGGGTGGATGTCACCATCTTTTAAGTTGGGTTTACAGAGTCATGATGTAGGGATATTTATAAAGTTTGTTAGAAATTTCTCTTTCCTTATTGTGGATGTATGGTATTTGATGTGTGAGATTCTATGGTATTTAGGTAGTAGGTAGCTGGGAGTTGATGTAATGTTAATTTGACCTTTAGGGATGATAGAATTGTAAATTGTTGTTTGTTTATGGGAGTAATAAAAGTGGTAGTGGTATGGTTTTTCAAATGAGGTGATGTAGGAATAAATAAGGAAAGTAGAAATTATGCTTAAGAATATGGTTTTGGTGAGTTTAGGTTTTACAGTTATAGTCATGTTTGGAGATAAAGAGTACAAGGTTGTAGGGTTGAGTAGAGCTGTAGGAAGCAAGGTAAATAAAGACTGGGAAGAGAAAATGGGGAGGAAACTAAAGAGGGTGGTTAACGGGAGAGAGGGTGTGGTGTGATTAGTATAGAATAGCTTATAAGGGTAGTAGACAATTAAGGTGGGTGATTTAGATTAATGGATTGTGAAGATTGGTGGGATTAGGGAGGGAGTGTGGTAAGGGATGTATAAAGATAAGGACACTGGGGGTGGGTGGGAATTGGGGGTAGGGTAGGGGAGCGGAGTGAGCCCGCAGGGCGAACAGAGTGGGTAACAGCTGTAGGCTGGAGACAATCTGTTATACAGTGCAACTGGGTTCCCCAGGCTTAGGGAAGGTAAGGATTTATTCTATAGATAATTAGTATAAGGCAAAATAGAGTGGAATGTGTAAAGAAGATGCAAGAGTCTGTAGGTTTGTTGTAGCCTTTTTCTGGTAGATAGCAAGATAGATTGTAAGGGGGTGGGCACTTTGTATTCTGGTTCTATGGAATACAGTGAGATGGTCAATAAATTTAAATAGTTGAAGGGGAGTGATTTCACAAAATGATAATTTTGTGTTTGCTCACAACAACCAATGAAAGGGAGAGGGAAGGAGATATGCTGTCAAATTAACATAAGGTGCAGGCAACTAGAATGGCAGTTGGGTTTAAAAACACAACTCCAGGGTGGCAGGGTGGGGAAAAACTTAATTTCTGTGTGACTCGCAAGAGACACAGCTATGGTCTCTTCCCTAGTTTAAATATGCAGTTAAAAGAAGAATACTATTAAAACACCATGTAAAGAAAACAAATTGCAATATACGCAATAGAAAAAGGTGGCAATAAAGTAATGCAAAATAAAAGAAAGCAAACTAAGCTTTCCCACATAGCAAGTTCTGGCAGAGTCTGGTTGCAATCATACAACTGTTGAACATTCCCAGAATAAATAGTAATAATAATGATAGTAATAATAATAACAACAATCATTGTCATCATCATCATCATCTCCGGTCTCTACTTTATTTATTTATTTTATTTTATTTTACATTTGTTAACCGGGATGGTCCGACTGGATACATGTCCATTTTCAGCGGAGTCCCGGGGAGAAAAGCTCCAAATTACATATACATATTACAAATACTAGGAGCATTGCACTTAGGTTATAGGCATTACAAAAATACATAGTCCAATAATTGAGGTTACAGACATACAAGCTGATTGCAGTCATAGTAAATACAACCATCCATGCGGACTGAGGCATACATTTCAAGTTCAAGTAATTGGTATTTATAACATATTACCTTGGGTTTAAGATATTTTATTTACACAATCGATACCTTGAGTAGCTATCGTGAAGGATCTACCTGGTTAGATGAAGAGAGATGGATGGGCAAGGACATTTATTAAAAGCGAGGAAGAGGGATGTGTGGGGTACTAGTCAGGGTTGGAACAGGGACATATCCAGTGTGATTTCAGATGGCATTTAATTTGTATTTAAATATCCTTGGTGAAGACTCTAGGGTAAGGTCATCTGGTAGTGATTTCCAGTTTTTACTGATAGAGTTGGCGAAGAGGGAGTCGCCTGCAGCATGGTTGGATTTGATTGTAAGTACTAGGAGTTTGGTGGATGAACAGAGTGTTCGATTGTTGCTGTAGGGGCAGATTATGTTTCTTAGGGCTGGAGTAGTGTCTGGATGGTGGAGCATTTTATGGGCAACTTTGAGCTGGCTGAGCTGTAGGAGGTGGGGTAGTTCCAGCCAGCCCAGGAGATTCAGGTTCTGGCAGTGGTGGGTACAGTAGGGTGTGCCAGTTGCAAATCTGGCAATGTGGTTGTAACATGATGACAATTTATTAAGATTGGTTTTGCTCAGGTGGGAGAAGAGAGGGGAGGCATAAAGAAGGGTAGATAGAAGATGGAAGTGGGCGATTGCAATTCTAGCCTGTGGGGTGAGGAATGATTTAATCCTATAGAGACTACCACATTTTTTATTGATAGTTTTCATAGTTTGATTGATGTGAACATCAAATCTGAGGTTGTTGTCGATCGTGACACCCAACAGTTTAGTTTGGGTAGCTGGGGAGTTGATGGTACCATTATTAGCTATTATGTTGAACAGTGGCGAGGTGGTCCTATATGTTGGGGTGAAAAGAAGTAACTTAGTTTTGTTGGGATTTAGTATTAGACATTGGTTTAATAGCCATTTTTCAACCTTGTTGAAGGTGCTTTGGGTTATTGTGGTAAGATTTGCTGGGGTGGTGGCAGAGCAGATCAAGGTCGAGTCCTCTGCATATTGAATGCAGGTAGCCTCTGGAATGACTGTGCTAAGTTCATTTATAAAGATGGAGAAAAGAAGGGGACCTAGTATTGAGCCCTGGGGGACTCCAAGTCTGATGGGGAGGTGTGAGGAGAGTTTACCCTGCCACAGTACTGCCTGTTACTTGCCTTGTAGGTAGGAATCAAACCATTGGTGGGCCTGTTTGTTTAAGTTGTAGGCCCCCAACCTGTTCATTAGCATTTTGTGATCCACCATGTCAAAGGCCTTGGAGAGGTCTAGGAAGAGAGCAGAGGTCAGTACGTTATTGTTACGGTTGTGATTTATAGTGTTTGAGAAGGAGAGGAGTGCTGTTGTGGTGCTGTGATTAGGCCTAAAGCCATGTTGCGAGTTGGATAGTAGTTTGTTCTGTGTGAGATATTTCATGAGTTGAATATGAACACACTTCTCCATGATCTTAGCTAGTGATGACAAAATAGCTATGGGCCTGTAGTTAGACAGTTCAGTGGAACTGCCCCCCTTGTGAAGAGGTATGACGTGAGATTTTCCATATGTTGGGGATGATGGCTTCTGATATGGTTCGGTTGATAAGGACAGAGATGGGGTATGCAATTGCATCTGCAACCTTTTGTAAGTAGTCAGCTGGGAGGAGGTCTGCAGCAAGGGTGGTGGGACTTAGTTTCCTAGGTAGGGTCTTAATGAGTTGAGTGGAGACTGGTTGGAGACTGAAGGGAGTTATGGCTTTGGAATTGGTTACGTTTGGATTAGAAACAGTGGGTGTGAGTTGGCTTGCTAAAGTTTGGATGGTTTCAGTGAAGAAGGTGTTAAAGGAGTTGGCAATGTCTTCTGGGGGTTTTTGATTAGTGGCAGATGGGTTTGGGGTGGTGATTTGTCCTGGGTGGAGGAGTCGGTTTATTCCTGTCCAGAATTTCTGAGGTTTATATTTGTGTACTTGTTGTAGGTGGTAGTTCTTTGTATCTATAGTTATGGATTTTTTCGCATAATTTCTTAGTTGTCTAAATAAGAGTTGGTCAGGTTGGGTTTTAGTTGTCCGGTAGGTGGCCCATGCTTTATTTCTTAATGCAATTTTGGTCCTAGTATCTTTAGTGAGCCAAGGTGCAGCATTGACCTTGGTTCTACTAGTCCAACTAGGGGCATGAAGGTCGAGAATAGCCAGGAATTTGGCATTGAAGTAAGTGACAGCT
This sequence comes from Protopterus annectens, assembly GCF_019279795.1. Taxonomy (NCBI): domain Eukaryota; kingdom Metazoa; phylum Chordata; order Ceratodontiformes; family Protopteridae; genus Protopterus; species Protopterus annectens. The sequence goes on along the minus strand of NC_056728.1, from coordinate 941,328,686 downwards.
TCATCTAGGGGGAGGCTTTTTAGGGCATACCAATTGCATGCCTTTAGTTCATTGTTAAATTTTTGGAGATCAAAGTTTTTGTTGCTTCTTATAGTTCTATAGGTGGGTTGGTGACAGTAGTTAATCTTAAGCTTGAGTATATATGTGAGGCAGTGATCACTTAGATCATCTGGTACGGTGCCTGCCATATAGAGATGTGGGGAGTTGTTGATGAGTATCCAATCCAGGGTAGTGGCTTTGTTTTGTGATTTACTTAGCCTAGTGGGTGAGGTTATGGTTTGGGTAAATCCATAGAGCAAATTTGTTCACACACCACCACAATTATAACACACATAACTATTTCTGAAAGTTTATTTTTAATTTACTTACCTGTTAAACCATCTAAATGGACTAATGCTTGCAGATCACCTACAGACATATCTTAGCCAAAAGACAACAGCAAAGATTACATGTAGAGAAATGTTTTAGTAGCCATGAAGCAGCACATTTTGGCAGGTAGGAAAATCAGAATGCCTTAATGAAACCCACCCAAACCTTACATCATTTGTTCACCTTTCTGCAACACGTCCACAAAAAATGTCTCCCCAGTCCAGCCTAACCATATTCCACCTTAAAGTTTCTATTTGCCCCCCCTTTGTATGTGGCTCTGAATTATGGTATCCTTGCAGTACCTCTATGAGTCAAACAATTTTTTGTTACTGATTTCCTGTTTTAACAAAGTAGAATCATTTTTCTATCCACATCTACGCCCTCCAATCAACATACTCACCTTGTGTTTAACTTCTCTTGAATTATTTTGCTCTTATCTGCAGCAAATATTTCTCTGTCATACTGCTGAAATAGTAGTACTTTGTCAAAAGTCTTGGTGATACGATACTATCTCAAATCACAGAAGTTGTTCCTTATGTTTGATTGTTTCATTCTGCTCGAGGCTGATTGTTCCAGTTAGTTTTTCTGTTCACTAAGAAAAATTCATATACACCACATCAGGAAGTGAAACAAGAAAACACAGTAGAAATCTCAGCCTTCATATTAAACATGGTTGCACTATCTTCTGCAATAGCTAATAGAATGATGCACAAAGCCAGATGCTTAATCTGACCTCAGCTTTGGAATGAAAACCCTGTTGGTTACTCAGAAACAGCAACTAACTACTATGGGAGAATGAGCAGCTAACACTGTGAGTCATACACGTGTCATATGGCTCCAGTATTACTAATACTATACTGGTCACAAGTGCAATGAATGACAGGAAACATTTCTAGCTACTGCAGAAGCAAGATTACAGGTAGAAAAGTGCCTTGCATTTATTGTAGTGACAGGCAAGTTTTATGGGCCACATAAGAATAATGGCCCGGCCACAACTTAGTGTGTGGCCACCTGTGGGAGCAGGGCCCTAATGGGCCAAATAGGTTTATTTGGTCTAAAGCTGACCCTGTCTTCTATGTCCCCTTCTAAGCATAACAGCTGTTTTAACACTTTAGCTGTAATCCCCATTAAACCTATTACTTTTCTACTGGGTAACCAACATTTCCAGAAGTCATCTTGCCCAAAGTTTTCTTGTTATCATAAATAATTCTTGTTATTATATTATATATCTTATTCTTGTTGTTATAAATGCTAAGGCCAAACACTTATTTGACATTATAAATGCTAACTCCCTTATTAAAACTGTTAGCCATCCTATTACGGGGGCAATAACCTTGACCTTGTCCTCTCAAATATGGACATTTCATATACAATTCAGTATGTATCATCTGCTCTTGTTAGATTAGAGTATAAATCAGAGTTTTCCTTTACAACTGATGTTGCTTCCCCTTCAAATGACTCTGAGTTTGTGGACTTCTCAAAACCAAATCTTTTTCAATTACTTGATGGTCTAGATAAATTCCACTGTAATCCACCTCTGATGAGGCCATTGCTAAAGCTACTGCCTATACCATTGAATCATACTCTCACTTAAATAATTGTATTTTTAAAGAAGTCCCCATCTGTACCAAAATTCCAAAAACAATAAGAAATTTAAAAATAAAATGCTATTATGGAATATCCATATAAATAAATTTTATAAGAGAAAAAATATACTTTATGCTGATAGGAGGTCTCATATTACCTACTTTTAGGGCACACTTAAGCTAAATGGTAAAGAGCTTAAAGGAACTATTAAAAAGCTCAAAATTGAAATGAACTTAAAAGAGCCACTAAAACAAACTTATAACTACAAATCTTTGTTTAACTATGTCAGGAAGTTAATATCTAACACCCAGCTAAGATTTTAGCTAATTCACAATAATGGCCACTCTGACACAAAGGAAATGTCTAATATCCTAGCTGACATATTTAGTGCAAATTTTACTCCACTCACAGTTACAATTGGTCCAAAGATTTCACAGTCACTGCCAGCCCCTGGTGGTGGTGGTTGACTGATTTTGGTAATCCTATACTGCACTAACATTTACCTTCACTTACAGACATTTCCATACCTTGCTGAGCTGCTTAATAGTACATCAGCATCAACATAGTCATTGACATCATCATCCCCCCTTTTTTCCCATTTTTGACAAGGGGTTGGGGTGTTGTGTCAATTGTCAACATCTGTCTTGATTCAGAGACCCCCTCCTACCTTTTTCAACACTCACGCCTGACTGTCACAGGTCTTCTGTCAAACAGTCCACCATCTGTTTGATGGATGCCCTTGTTTCCTTTTACCTTCTTCCTGTCTGTCCAAATCTTCTTCACCATTTATTTTTATTTATTTATTTATTTAACATTTGTTTGTAGGGAATGTCCGACTTGGAACAAACCCAGTTTTCAGTAGAGGCCTGCGGAGAAACACTTCAGAAGCATGTCTTTGTAACGTGGGAGGAAACCAGAGCACTCGGAGGAAACCCACACAAATGCAGGGAGGACATGCAGACTCCGCACAGAAGGCACCCCAGCCAAGAATCGAACTGGAGAGCATCTTGCTGTGAGGCAACAATGCTACTGCTGCACCACTGCGCTGTCCAGACCAGACTGTCCAGACTGTCTTCTGCTTTCCTACATACCTGCCCGAACCACTCTAATCAATTCTCTTAGACTCTGTAATAGGACCTACTTGGGCTTCTGCAGTGATGTCCTCACTTCTTTGTCTGCCCCACAGTGTGTATCCTACCACCATCTCAGACACTTCATCTCCATCACCTTTAGCTTCCTCAGCTGCTCTACCTTCACTGCCCAGGTTTCTGTATCATACAGTAGTACTGGTCGTACCATTGTTTTATACACTTTACTTTTCAGCTTCTTTGGCATTTGTCTCACACTATCCTTGGCACTCTATGCCAGTTGGCTGCAGCCAGTCTGATTCTAGCTTTGACCTCCTCTCTCAGACTTTCACCTCTGCACCAATCCCAAATACCTGAAGCTGTTAACCTGTTCCACTGTTTTCCATTCATCTAATTTCTTAGCTACTTCTGCTTTCCCCCAGCTGCCATTACAACAGTGTACTGTAGTTAACGAATGGAAATAAATAAATAAATATATTAGGATATGACTGTTAAGTAAGAGTCACATAATCATGTATATATTTATTTACATTTGTTAACCAGAATAGAATACTGTTCCCTTTGGACCATTTACATGTTCAGCCTGGACTCTCAAAATAGAGACTACAAATATAAAGTACTGGATACAAGCTGGCTTTATGGCATACAGTGTAACAAGAAATAATAATAATTATAATATATAATGGCGAATCATTAGATATACAATACAAGTTCTGTCTGAAGCAATAAACATGTGGTAAGACACAAGAACTTGTCAGTAGGTGAGTAATTAAGTAAAAAGATAAAGGAATAACATCACCAACAGAGAGAGTATTGGGAAAGCCTAGTTGAACAAGCTTTAAGCTCCTTACTAGTGCACTGATACAATAAGGTGCAGTTTTGGAAGACCCTTCTATGTGGCACCAGTGGTAGATGTGTAGGGCAACATTCTTAGAAATCTCCTAGGCAAATAGCAGTATCCGTCTTTCTCATCTAAAAAACAAATTGTCTAGTCTTGGTGTGGCACAATGTGGCATAAAGTGGTTCAATGATTATCTACGTAAAATAGGACCGGATATCAGATGGTAATACCTGTTTGGTCTGGGGTAGAGATGATTCAGCACTATTCTATTTCAGACACTTCATTGCTACTGTCACTGCACTTTTTAGATAGAAAACATTCTCTTATGGGCCTCAACTAACATTAAACTAGAGGCTTATATTCTAGGTGATGTCAACATTGACTGGAATAAAATTAATAACAATAATCCCACTCTATCTATCAATCTATGTAATTTTACTCAACTAATAAACAGCATTACCAGACCTAACAGAAATAACCCCCCAGGGTCCATCCTGGAGTGGATCTTAGTCTCCCACCCTAATAAGATCTCTGACTCTGGTATACTACCACACACAATGAGTGACCATCTCCCAGCCTTCATTTACCGATCTGCCCACTACACCCCTCACCAGCACCAATATGCCCACACTCGCAACCTCACAAACTTTAACCCTATTTTCCAAAACCCTTAAACTAACAAATTGGGATAACCTAAAAACACTTCCACTAGATGAAGCCTTAGACTTCTTCAATACTACCTTACTAGGCATCCTAAACACCCAGGCCCCACCTCGAACAAAACAAATAAAAATACAACTCTGCCCCTTGGCTATCAAAGGACACTAAAGCACTTATGCTACAAAGAAACAAGACATGGAAACTCTACAATAAAAATAAACACCCAGCTACCCTCTTTCAATATAAGCAACACTGCAATCTAACCAAAAAGATTATCACAAATGATAAAAAATCTTACTACACCAAACTACAGTCTACCCACTCCAAAAATCCCAAACAATTCTGGAATTCCATCAACTCTCTTTTGCACCCTGGTACTAAATCCAATCCCTGTCCTGACAACAATAAAACTGACACAGAAATAGCCACCCTTTTAAACTCCTTCTTTACCAACTCTAAGCAGAACTTACTAAGACCTTCCCCAACTGCATCCCCTCCCCTACCCCTAATTCCACTTCTCCCTCCTCTCCCTAATCCTGCACTCCTAATCCTCCTCCCATTTTTTATCTAAAACCTGTCTCAACCTCCTATATCAAAAGCTTCTTTCCAAACTTAAGCCATGCTCCAGTGCCCCCGACAATATTCCTTCACTCTTTCTCAAGCTCGCTGCAGATGGTATCGCCATCCCCATCAGCATTCTCATAAATAGATCCATCCAGGAATCTTACGTTCCCAAATTATGGCGAGTCACCTACATCTTGCCCCTCCATAAAGGAGGCAAAAATAATAGCATCTCTAACTTCCGACCAATAGCCATTCTTTCCCCAATTTCAAAAGTCCTTGAAAAATGTATCCACCTGCAACTCATGCCCCACCTCCTCAATAACCAACTCCTCACCCCTACTCAACACGGCTTGCGTCCTGGCCACAGTACTATAACTGCTCTCCTCTCTTTCTTAGACATTATTAACCATGCCCGTGACTCTGGAGAAATTGTCTCCACTGTCCTTCTCGATTTATCCAAGGCATTTGACACTGTATCCCATACCCACCTTCTCAGTCACCTTTCTAACCTCAATCTCTCCCCAGATTCCCTTTCATGGTTCAAAAGTTATCTCTCTGACAGATTCCAAGCTGTGAAATGGCAAACTGGTACCTCAACCTTCTACCTACCCCTACCGGAGTTCCCCAGGGATCTATACTCAGACCAATGCTCTTTAATATATTCATCAATGATTTTCACTCTGCAGTTCCAAACACTCAAATAATGCAATATGCAGATGACTCCACTTTAGTCTGCTCTGCTCTTAGCCTTCTTGAGCTCCAGACCAAAACCCAATTGGCCTTCACAACTACAGAGAACTGGATGCTTCAAAACCATCTCTCCCTTAATGCCAATAAATCCAAAACCATTCTTTTCTCCCCCACAAAAGCCATCCCTCTTGACAAGCAATCTTTCAAGATCACCAGCCATACCCACTCCTCTATAGAAGTTGTTTCTTTTGCCAAACTTCTTGGGGTTACCATTGACAAACACCTGAAATTCAATACACATGTTCAACTAAATATTAAAAAAAAACATCAGAAGCTGGGTATGCTATATAGAAATGCTCACTTTCTCTCTATGGCTACAAGACAAACCCTCGCCTCCACCTACTTACTACCATCTCTATTGTATGGTGCTCCACTTCTAACCAACCTCTCAGCTACCATCTCCTCAGAACTAGAAATCTGCTACAACAAAATTGCTAAATTTGTTACTAAATCTACTTACTCCACCCACCATTGCACCTCTCTCCGCAGTCTTAAGTGGCTAGAGCTTCCTAATCATCTTGACTACCTTCAACTTACTACAGCCCACAAACTAATCTTTAAACCCCCTGCATGCCCTGCTCTAACTAATATCTTGCCTTTCTACACACCGCTCAGACCCCCTAAGATCAGCCCAACAAAATCTACTTTTAGTACACAAACCAAAATGACCCCCTGGCCAGTTTCTCCTGTCTTATTCGATAGCCAAAAAATGGAACTTTCTCCCTCCCCTGCTAAGAATCACTACAAACTCTGAACACTTCAAATCCCTACTCCATTCCCACCTCTCCCAAAACTGGAAATGTAATTGTATTCTTCCTAACTAAATTCTACTAATATTACCTAGACATGCTCTCCTTCAAGCACCTCTACATCCTGCTGTTTCCTCAGCTCCCCACCCTCAGCTTCTATCATATAAGGAATTTCTCCCCTGTATACACTCTATGTAAATACTGTATATAGGTTCCCATCCCTTCTCTCTGCAAATGACTCTACATGCAAATGGCTCTTTGACCTTGAACGTAAAAATGAATCATCCTCTAGTTCTTCTTCTTTTCCTCTGCCTGTCTTTTTTATTCTTTGCACCTCCTCAGTCCACTACTTCTCATTTGATTATTATTTTATGTATTTCATATGTATGTGCTCTTTTGCATTATTCTATGCAAATTGTACACATGTATAATTCCATGCTTGCTTGTTTTAATTGTTTAATTGTGCAATTGTTTTTGATATAGAGCTTTTCTCCCTGGGCCTCCACTAAAAACGGGCCCTTTGGGCCCAGTGGACCTTCCCGGTTATCAAACTGGAAATAAATAAATAAATAAATAAATAAATAAATAAATAATATTAATCTTATTTCTCCAGTTCTAAGCTAAACAGCAACAAAAAACAAATGCGTACTATTAGGTGCAATTAAAAAGAACATAAGAGCAGGACATTTGTTGTCCATTACAGCCAAAAACAATTATGCAACAGAATTAGTCATTACTGTGAAATATCTGGGAATCTCATATGAAACGCAACTTAAATTTTGTCATTTGTAAAAGCTAAACCAAAACCTATTTCATGACTGCATGAGCCAAGAAAGCCATGCTGAGAAGTTTTCTTCACATTCAGAAACTCCTGCAAGGGGGTTCCTGAATGTGGCAGATCTGTTCAACAGCCCACCTGCCATCCTAAAACCTCAAACAAATTCAGGAGCACAGCAGTCTTGATGAAGCAGTAGTGTACCTCTTTGAAAGACTTGGGGAGCTCAGGTGAGTGACACCCCTGGGAGTAGGTGGATAAGTCTGAATCCAGTGTCAGTGTGTGTGTGTTTGTGTGTGTGTGTGTGTGTGTGTGTGTGTGTGTGTGTGTGTGTGTGTGTGTGTGTGTGTGTGTGTGTGTGTGTGTGTGTGTGTTTGGGGGATGCCACTTGAAACAGTAGGCCCAACAAAATCTGCTGTCTGACTCTCAACAGTCTAATGTGGTTGCAAAGATTCAGTGTTCTTAACTTCTCATTTCTCTGTATACTTTCTATGCTTACTGTTTCTAGAGATTTAGATGTCAGCACAATTTGAAAAAATCAGAAGATATAATAAATGATACTACATTTTGGACCTCCGTGCTAAAAACATTGCAGCAAATGTAACACCAAATTTAAAACTGTTTACAAAATAGTGGAGATGTAAGAATTTCATGACCACATAAGCACTTAGAATACATGATTTATCATTAATGAAATCAAGAACTGTACTGTGGTGGTTTGAAGTCCCAGAAACATTGGTAGAATTAGTGCAGGCTATGTACAAGGATCCGATGACTGAGGTATGAACAGTGTTCGGCCTCACAGAGGGGTTCCCAATGGGAGTGGGTGTACATCAGGGTTCAGCTCTGAGCCCACTGATGTTCATACTGGTGATGGACTACATTAGCAAACAGGTCGTAGGGGGCATATCAACAAAGTTGCTGTATGCAGACAATGTGGCATTATAGGCAAACTCTGAGCAAGAACGTCAGCAAAGGATAGAAGAATGGAATGCAAAACTAAAGGCACATGGGATGAAACTAAGCACAGATAAGACACTGGTAATGGCAGCAAAAGCTGAGAAAAGAGATAGAAGGGAAGATAATGGAACAGGTAAACAGCTTCAAGTATCTGGCTGGGGTTGTTGAAGAAACGGGAAGTCTGAATTAAGCGGTCAAAGCTAGAATCAGAGGGGCTGCAGCCAACTGGCATAAAATGTCAGGTGTAGTCTATGACAGAAAAATGCCAAAGAAGCTGAAAAGTAAGGTGTACAAGACAGTGGTGCGACCAGTACTACTGTATGGTACAGAAACCTGGGCAGTAAAGGCAGAACAGTTGAAGAAGCTAGAGGTGATAGAAATGAAGTGCCTGAGAAGGGTGGTAGGCTGCACATTGTGGGTCAGATGAAGAAATGAGGACATAAGAGTAGAAGTCAAAGTAACTCCAATTGCAGAAAAGATCAAAGAGAACAGATTACAGTGGTTTGGACAAATGTGCAGAAAAGCAGAAGACAATCTGGTGAGGAAGATTTGGGACAGACAGGAAGAAGGTAAGTGGAAGCAAGGACATCCAACAAAGAGGTGGATGGGTTGTGTGAAAGAAGACCTGCGACAGTCAGGTATGAATGTTGAAGAGGGCAGGAGTATGGCACTTAATCGAGAGAGTTGGTGACAGTTAACACAATACCCCGACCCCATGTAGAAAAAGGGGGCTGAGGATGATGATGATGTTGGTGATGAACTATATGTACAGTTTTGAAAAGAACTTGTGTTAACATTATGAGATCTGTCTCAGAAAAAAAAACAAAATAAATTAAAAAAAAAAAAAACAAGACCCAAGTGACATGGTGACATTGCAGAGCTTCTAGATCAACAATTTAAAAAGAACTGAATAGACTCGGCAGATTGCTATCTTTTATAGTCTGGTTGGCAGCCTTATTATGCTCATCTAACTTATGTCTACAGTAAAGATACATCACACAATGATAATTTAAATTCAATCATGCATGCTTACAAGGGTGATGATTGCTAACAGGCAAAATGCATTTCTGGAAAAGTTCCATTTTTCTCAGTACAATTATGTTTCACTTTATTGTTTTAAAGACAACCTGTGTGGATAAAATGACAATAGCTGCAAGTGAAAATTCATATTTTATAGTTGATGATCATTAATTAAAAAACTGCATTGCCCAAATCTAACTTTGAATTAATATGAGTTTAGAACAGATTTCAATATCGTACCACCTCTGAGCAAAATTAATTTTTCTAGAAATGGGTACTGGTAGGAGCAGCAATATTTCAAATTGTAATAATCCTATATTTAAGTTAACATATTTAAGAATATGCAGAATCAAATGCAAATACTGATTGTAGTAAGAAATCACTACTAGAAATAAAACAATATAATTTTCATCTCGCAGACTTTTTTGGCTTTAATGGCATAGAACAAGGTTGCATGGCATTTATGAGGAAAAATCTCATTAGCATTTTAATATTAGTATTACAAAGGTTTCTGATTACACTAAAGAAACATACAATAGGTTGTCATAATTAATAGCAGTATCTATTATAGGATCATCTAAAATAGATTTAAGTATGCTCTGCATGTATCCAGAAAATTGCAGCAGTCATTTCATAAATAGAAGGCTTAAGTGTGTCAAGAGTCCTTAAGATTTCTGCTCTCTTAGCTCAACATATATTGCATTTTGGAGACATAGAATAATGTTTTATAGTTTTATAGTGACATAGTTTGATCTTTACTGCATGCTTACTTTCCTGATGCTTGAAGAAAAGGTAAAAAAATGCTGAAAAAATGAAGCAAATGTGATATTTTTTATTTTCTAAATGTCGATTGGCCATAATCCTGTCTGCAAAGCATTCCTTATTGCTGATGGCACTTTTGAAGTTCTTCTCATGTTCTGGCAGTGTCTAAGCTGTACGTGCCCTTGTATACTTTTAATTCTAACCAAAGTGATACAAGGAAACATGGCAGTTATAGGCCAGTAATTATACTGCCATCACTGAACAACATACTAAGTAAGCTGCCCACAGGAAAATATTTAGAAAATACCTGCTCACTTCCCCACTGTAATAGGAATCAGAAGGAGTAATAGCCCCTGTAGTGTTTTTTTTTTTTTGTCTGATGTAACTAATGTATTAATGTAGCCAGCAAGGGTCAGTATAACAACATTGTATGTAATGATTTGTCAAGGATTTTGGTTGGATCCAGTTCTGATGCTGTATGTTGATTTAAAAGCAAATATCATGGCTGGTCTCAGAGTGACAAATATAGACATGTTTTGTAAACCACCCATATCTAGTCTCAGAGTATATTTGGGATGGTGATTGCTGAGGTTTTCTTTGCATATCAGCTGCAAATATAACAACCTTAATTGCTGAGTGTGTAGTATTTAGTCTGATTATATAAGTATGTTTTAGAGTTTCAAAATAAATCTGTGAAACTTAATTAACTCTATAAACTAGCTAAGGATGAGGTAAGTAAAATATGTAAAAGCCTAACCTAGCTTAATGAAAAGGCCTTAATGGTCAATCAAATGCTCAGTCAGAATCCAGTCAAGACCGATTAGGAAATAAAACAATGCAGAGTAATGAGCACCTCCACCATGCACGTAGGAACATGCTGCATGAAATGGTAGTCTAGATAAAAGGAGTGGAGTGATAATGTTCTTTGTGTTTCACTGTTGCAGTCATCACATTCGGGTTATCTACCTGCAGGTAGCCCTCAGCCAGCCTGAATACCAGAGTCTTTGGATTTCTGTGTCGGATGCTGTCTTTTCTTCCATGACGTCAGGTCGTCAGAGGCATAAAACATGCAGCCAACACCATTACATCAGTCTTTCTTGCCGTGCGGTGCCCGAAGCAGAAGTAGTTCACAAGGGCCGGTCAGCCGTCTCCTGAAATTTTCATTTTCGAGTTTCAGACCCCAAGTCTTCATAAAAGATAAGTACCCCATTGGGATCCTTTTTTTTTTTGCTCTAACTGATGTCAATAAAAATTAACAATCGTCTTACCTGTGAAAAGCAAATACCTCACAGAGATTTTCATTCATACTGCATCCCCTGTTTAGGCTCAGACCACAACGTTCCTCGCTGTCAGTTTTGTGCCTTGCTCAACGCCCGAACTATTCATCGTTGGGCTATGTTTGCAGCCAATTACTTTTATACTCGATCTGGGTACTCCAAAATGGCTTTGTTAAACCATCTGACTACTGATCTTCCAAAAAAATGTAAGGATAAAGACAGAGACAGACTGCATAGGTCCAAAACTGCCGATGACACTTCCGTTAAGCTAGTCACCAGTCCGTCGGTACTCATTGAGGTGCTTTTGCAGCCCCTGATACCTACTATGTCAGATTTGCAGGCCTCTACTGAGACCCATTCGGAGTCTGGTATGCCACAAGATGCTTCTTCGACTATGGAACCTGCGGATGTCTCTACCTTGGATGGTTCCGGAGCCCCTGTGCCGGCACCGGCTTCTGAGGGTGTATTCAGGCCTACAGACATTGATATTAAACCAACACCATCATTTTCATCCAGGCCAAAAACTCGCACTATGCCTAGAAAACCAATGATCAAACCACAGGCTCAGGCCCATACGCCTGAAAAACAAATGCTTAGAATGGCTGAAGACTTTATTATCTTAATTAGGGGAAGCCAGCCCTCCCCCCTCTAAGAGACCTAGAACTGATTTTCTTTCTGATTCTTCTGATCAGGAATCTGATATTTCTGCTCCTACTGATTACCAGGACTTGCCCTTATCTACTTATGAGGATTCTGATGCAGAGGATTCCATTCCCTCTGCTTCTCCTCCAGAAGATCTTTCCTTCGGTGAAACCTTGCATATTCTTAGGGAGCATTTCCACCAGGAAAGCCAGAATTACTCTGAGTCCAAAAAGAGACTTAGGCAATTCTTACTCCTGCCTCAACACAGGCCTTTAACTATCCCTCCTGTTCTGGACATTGTAGATGATGATTTCTTGGAATCTAGCCTTACCCCAGACACTTTACCTCCAGCTCCCAGAAAACCTGACAGGTACTACAGAGTACCTGACTCTCACAAGTTCCTCTTCAAGAATCCTTCTGTGGATCCAGAGACCATTTCCCAAGGACCAAAAGGCATTAAGGCTACTGCTGCCAAAAATCCTACCCCTTCTGATAGTGATTCTAGAGCCTTAGACAGATGGGGTAAGAAGGTATACACTTCTGCTACTTTGGCCATTAGGGCTTTAAATTGCAGTTTCATATGTTAAAGTATCAGCAGCATATTATAGGACTACTTAAACAGAAAATGATGCTGATTCCTAACTGTGCTGAACACAAAGAATTGCAAGATTTAATGCATTCTGCAGAACAAGTTGGTAAGCATACTTTGCAATGTGGTTTTGATGCTTTAGAAGCATCTTGCAATGCTGTTGTCACTGGGTCTGTACTTATAAGGCATGCTTGGCTTAAGGAACATAACTTGCCAGATCATGTTAAAGCTAAATTACTGGATGCTCCCTTAACCCAAGACCACATTTTTGGCAACAAAGCAGAAGAAGTCCTCAAAAGGATGGAGGAAAAAGCTAAATCTATGCAAACTGTTAAAGATTTCCTACAAGTACAGCCTCCTAGATTCAGTAGACAATGGCCTTCAAAGAACTGGTCCTTTCCAGTCCCTTCCAGGCTTTCTCAGTCCAAACCCAGGAAAAGCAGACCACCTAGGCTATAGTCTTAGGCTACGCATAGACCTAAGCAGTGGAGGGGCTCCCACTTCCAAAGCAGGGAGTAGTAAGCCACCCCCCCTACGGAAAAATGGCACAATGACTTAACCTTAAACCTTCCAAACCCTGCTCAACTACCTGCTCCCTTAGGAGGAAAGCTCGCCCTGCATGCAAAAAACTGGGAACTCGATACAAATTCCACTTCCACACACTACCAACCCCAAATGGTTGGCCAGACCTACCCCCAAATCAATGGGTGGAGGCCCAACATTGAGTTCTCTCTCTTCTCAGTATCAGGGCTATTCAACACGTTCCAGCAGAACAAAGGGGACAAGGTTTTATTCAAGACTTTTTCTGGTACCCAGAAAAGACAATTCCTGGCATCCTATCCTGGACCTCTCTATTCTCAACACCTTTCTGGTAGTTCCAAAATTCAAAATACTAACTCTTCAACAGCTTCTACCTATGTTAGCCAAGGATGCCTGGCTGGCAACCCTAGACTTAAAGGAAGCTTACCTGCACATCCCAATAAGGGAATCTTGCAGGAAATACCTACGCTTCAGGGCAGGCTCCATGCATTATCAGTTCTCTGCACTTCCCTTTGGCCTATCTACTGCGCCCAGGGTATTCACAAAGTGTCTAGCTCCAGCCATTGCATTTTGCAGGCAGAGAAATATTCAAATTTACCCATACTTGGATGATTGTCTGATTCATGCAGAAAGCCAGGACTTACTATTACAACACCTGACATTCATAAAGAAACTTCTAACCTCACTGGGGTACACCATCAATGAAAAGAAATCTCACCTAGTACCCTGCCAACAGATTGTATTCCTGGGAGCAAGCTTGAACACAACTTCCCAGATGGCATTCCTCACTCTGGAGAAACAAGTTTATTTGACAACCTACTTCAAACTATTGACCACAAAACCCCAGCTATCTGCAAGGAAAATACTGCAAGCCCTGGGGTTCATGACCTCTTGCATTCTACTAAATCCATATGCAAGAGTGCATATGAGGAAACTCCAATGGTATCTAAAAAGCCTATGGTGTCAACATTCTCAGGACCTGGAAACAATGATTTCTATCATTCCTTGTATGAAGACAGAGTTCCTTTGGTGGGCAGAGGCCTGCTACCACAACAAGGGACTCCCTTTCACTCTACCTCCTGCCGCCCAAACCCTAACAACAGATGTATCAGACTATTCATGGGGGGATCACATGGCAGGGCAGTGCATTCATGGCAAATGGAACCCGAGACAGATGCATTTGCATATCAATCAAAAAGAAATGTTAGCTATACTGATGCTGTGACAGCCTTCAAAGACCGTATTCTTCCAGGACAAATATTGGTAAAGACAGACAACACCACAGTTATGTGGTACATAAACAAGCAGGGGGAACCCACTTGTACCCTCTCTGCAAACTAGCCATCACTCTGTGGAACACAACATTGAGCTACTAAGCACACCTACAAGCTCAGTTCCTGCCAGGCAGACTAGATTCACTGGCAGACGACGTAAGCAGAAATCTCATGGACCCACACGAATGGAAACTAGAACCCAAAATATTCAACCTCTTGAGGAACAAATGGGGGACTCCAGAGGTAGACCTGTTTGCCTCCCATCATAACTACCAATTGAACAAATTCTACACAAGAACTCCTGACAGTCGAGCTTGGAAAGTGGATGCCCTGTTCTTTACCTGGGAAAGCCTCTCACTTTATGCCTTTCCCCCTCTGCCTCTCCTCTCGAAGGTTCTACTAAAGATCAAACAGGACAAGCCAAGGACAATACTCACTGCACCAGACTAACCACGCCAGCACTGGTACCCCCTCTTGTGCAGTATGACACTGCTGCAACTATGGCATCTGCCTCAAACCCCTTCCCTGCTGTCCCAGCAGGTGGACCAGATTCTGCACCCTCAGATTCAAACCCTGAACCTTGCAGCCTGGCTAATTCCTTGAACTCTCTTCTAGCATCCATCAGTAAGCAGGTGCTAGATGTCATTCTGGAGGCAATGAGGCCTAGTACTAGAAAATCCTATGCTGAAAAGTGGAAACGATTCTGTTCCTGGAGCCAGGCTCAGGGGATGGGCACAACGGTGCCCAGCTTACCTCATATTCTACAGTACTTAACAGAAATGCTCCACAAGGGTCTATCCTTCTCGTCAATTAAAATTCATGCCTCTGCCATTTCAGCACATTATAATACTGAGCCACCCCTCTTCTCTCACCCCTTGCTAAAACAATTCCTTAGAGGGGCCAAAAATTTAAGATCCTGCAGGAGAGCTCCCATTCCAGCCTGGGACCTTAACTTTGTATTGGAAAAGCTCACTGCCCCCATTCCCCCCCCACCCCCTTGAGCCAGCTGCAGCAGCAGAGTTGAAATTCCTTTCTTGGAAAACAGCCTTCCTTCTAGCCATCACTATAGCAAGAAGAGTGTCTGAATTACAGGCCCTCATGGCAGTGGAGCTCTTCATTATCTTCCATGCGGACAGGGTTTCCCTCAGAACTAATCCTTCCTTTACGCCCAAGGTGGTGTCTAGTGTGGCCTTAAATCAGTCCATTCATTTGCCTATTTTTTTCCCTAATGCACAAAACAAAGGGGAATGAATACTGCACTCACTGGACATGCACAGACAACTTAGATTTTATTTGGACAGGACTAATCCTCTCAGAAAATCTGAACAGCTGCTAGTTGACTTTGCTACAGGGGCAGAGGGGAAGGCCATTTCAAAGCAAACCATTTCCAAATGGATAGCCCATTGCATTCATTTCTGCTACAAGCACCATGGAAAACCTACCCCACAGGGGATAAGATCACATTCCACCAGGGCTGCATCTACCTCTGCGGCTTTTCTCAGAGGAGTCCCTACCAGGGACATCCTAGAAGCTGCTACGTGGAGCTCTGTACATACCTTCACCAAGCATTACCACATGCCTATCTTTTCTAAATCCAGAGCTGGATTTGCCATGCTTATTAGCTGGCCCTAATGCTCTTTAACTTCCTCCTCCCTTCCTTAGCTTTGGGAATCAACCCAAATGCGATGACTGCAACAGTGAAACACGAAGAATATAGTACAGTTGTATACACTTACCATAAATGTAGATGTTCGAGTGTATTCACTGTTGCAGTCCTGGTTACCCTCCCTCCAGCCCCCTGACTTTTCTTGGCTCTACCTTTCCTTCTTGTTTCATGTATTTATTTTTTCTCGTGTATTTGTTTTTGATGGGGGTGTACCATACCATATAATTGCTTCCTATTGTGGGGGCACCTGACATCTGGGGCAAGAAAAAACTGATGTAATGGTGTCGGCTGCATGTTTTATACCCCTGACGACCTGACGTCATGGAAAAAGAGACAGTGTCTGATGCAGAAATCTGAAGACTGGTATTCAGGCTGACTGAGGGCTACCTGCAGGCAGATAAGCTGAATGTGATGACTGCAACAGTGAATACACTCGAACATCTACATTTATGGTAAGTGTGCACAACTGTACTTTCTTATACTGGGACAGAAAGAGAAACCTGAAATATAGGAAATGAATGGGATGTCATCAAACTGCAGACCATAGCATCTAAGAGACAGTATGAAGAAACAAAAAAGTAGAGGAGAAGTGATATACTAGTTGTAAGGAAGAGCTCAAAGAATAACAACAAAAACATGTAAACAGACAGCGGAAAAGACAGTGGACAACCACTCAAGTGGGAAACTGCATCTTATTCAGAAATTATGTTCAAAGTCCTTAATTTGGAAGTGGATGAGGAAGATAAGTAAATATTCTTATTATATCAGAGGAATGTGTGAGACAATATTGTTTAGGATCTCAATACTCCAAAGGCAAACTATATATATATATATATATATATATATATATATATATATATATATATATATATATATATATATATATGTGTGTGTGTGTATATATATATATATATATATATACACACACACACACACACACACACACACACACCTTATATGCTTTTTATCTTTATCTTTCTAAAGTTTTCAGTTATAACAGGCTATAGAAACCTGTTGTTTAGTCCTGACCAGTTATGGGCATTTAGCTGTAACTACCAGTACAATTCAAGTCTTTCCAATTTTAACATCCATGGTCCACTCCTTTCATTCCTAAAAACCTGTTCCAAAACACTAAATCTAAAATCATGTGTCAGATTCTCTTGTACATGTTTATAAAGAGCATTAGTTTCCTTTTTAGTTCTTATCTCATATAAATGTAAATCTAAAAGTAAGGCAAGTACTACCACGCTGTGTACGAAGCAACTTCACTTTATTAGAACAATAAAAGCAGTATCATAAGCACTTTTGGGTAAACCTCTTCATCAGATGATAAAACACTAGTAAAAACATAGTATCTAATATAGTACAACACAACCAATGAAAATCAATAGTTTACCCTCCTTTTTGCTAGAGCTCGTTTTAAAGGGACAACATCACTTAATCCTGGGGCTTTGTCAGCTCCCAGTCTAAAAATCCATTGCGTCTCTTTGTATTCAGTTTCATTGTACAAGTCACCCATTCTTTGACTTCTATTTACAACACATTTAATCATAAAGCAAATACATGATCACTATGCAATTCTCTATGCTTGTACATTGCATTGTGTTCTTTTCTTAACCTTATATCTGATAGATGCTTAAAAATTCTATCTTTGTCTGCAATTTGTTTTTCCTACATAATATGCAGTACACTGTTGACAGTTTGCAATATAGACAACATTTTGTGTGTTACAGTCAGCATACATATTCAAACTTCTTGTTGGTCATGGGGTGTATAAAACAGTTACCTTGTGAAATGTGCTTACAGGCTTTACACTGTAGGCATGGATAAGTTCCCTTCTTCTTGATGCCTGGATTTTTAAAATACAAAGGTTCTTGACATAGATTATCTTTTAAATTTTTATTTCTTTTAAAAATAAATCTAGGTTGTGTCCCTACAACTCTAGTTATATTCTCATCTGTTAAAATAATTCTCCAGTTGTCTCTAATTATATTACATATGCCTCCTATATCATTACTGTATGTTAAACTTATTTTCAAACCTGCATTAGCTTTTTGAACCTGTGCATCTACCTTATTAGGCCATTTCTTACCTCTGTGTAACCATGGTTTCGCACTTTGTTTTCTATAGAGACTGCTGTTGTCCATTTCCTTTTTCAGTAGATTTTTGCTATAACCTCGTGCTTGAAAATGATTCTTTAAAGAGTCCAGTTCCTGTATAAAGGAATTTTCATTCATACAAAGTCTGGATATTCTGCAGACTTGTGCCTTGACTATGTGTTGGAATACATGCCTAGGGTGCATGCTGTCATATCTAAACATGCTGTTGGCCCAACATGGCTTCCTATATAGTGAGGTCTCTACCTCCCCATTTTCTTTCCTAATAATACTAACATCCAGGTATTCAATGACTGAACTGGAATAATTCAATGAGAACCTGAAGAAGCTGGTAATAGACTCTAAATACTTAACAAAGGATGTTAATTCTGATGTGGTGCCCCCCCCCCCTAAAAAAAAAGAAAACATTGTCCACAAATCTGTTGTAAAAGAGAAGTTTATCTTTCCAATCATGCGCTGCCCTAAATATCACCATATCTTCCCAGTATGCCAGGACTAGGTTAGCATATGTCTTTGCACAAGGTGTACCCATAGCTATACCTTGTCTCTGGCAATAATACTTTGTTTGACAAAGAAAAACATTGTTCTCTAATACTAGCCTTAATAAGGAACATAACCGTATATTTTCATCTGTATGTATATTTACCTTTTTGTTCAGTATTTCTTCTATGGCAGTAATACCATATTGATTTTCTATGACGGTGAACAAATTCTTTACATCTAAAGTAACAAACATATTGGAAATGTCACTGTTCTCTTTTAAATAAACACCCAATAATTCCAGAAATGTAGCAGTATCTTTCAAAATTCTAGGGAAGGTTTGTAACATTGGTCTGAGAGTGCATTCTAACCAGCTCTAGCAAAAAGGAGTCTAAACTATTGATTTTCATTGTCTGTGTTGTACTATATTAGATACTATCCCGAGATTCATGAAGCTTGTGCCAGGTGCAGGTGTAGTGTCGGCATTCCAACACCAAATATGGTCGGCGAGCGATCCAGGTACGAGCTGTTCCCACATGCACAACCTGCGTACGCTACGGCCGAACAGCTCCTGGGCCCTGTATGCTAATTAACCCATATGCAGCAGTGTAGCATGCAGATGAAGGTAAGTAGTGATCCAGGAAGTGGTGCAGGCATAGTGTAAGCATGCAGAAATGTAAACAGTAAAAAACAGTTTACATTTTTGCAAACATAAAATCGGAGCAATGACAGCCGACCAAACACATGTATTATATTGTTAATATATGCCAATGGCTAAATATATAGCCATTGGCATAAAAAACATGTACAAAATATAAAATTAACATTTAATATTTATATTTACACTATCAAGAACTGGAAGCACAGGGCAGCGGCGTGCAAACGGGATCGCAAGGAAAATCAAAAAATATAGAATAAAACTGCAATGTAACACATATCATGATTTCCCAATAATAGTCAATGGCAGGCATGCTACACCACACCATGGCGCAAGGGTTGCTAAGGGGCTGTGACAGTGTTATGCGTGGTAGCTAAGAATTAGTAGCCGATTCCATGCAAATGAGAGGAGTAATAGTGAATCACAGATTCCCCACTGGTGTAAGGATTCACCTTACAGCATAGCATTATAACACCGAGGTGTGCCCTTGAGATAAAGATGACATCAAGAGAGGGGTGTGTGCTGTAAGCACATTGGAGCATTGCTAATCCGGTTTGCCCATAGCTAAGCACAGCTGCAGCATAAGGGTGTGTCGAACTGGCTATAGCTTTGCTTAGCTGACAGTACACAAGGTAACCGAGTATGTATGTGAACGAAGATGAAAACGCGCTTAAACCCAGTAAATGGGTTTGCGTGGCGCGCACCAGAGCTGAAACAGGAAGAATATAGGAAAGAAATAAGGAAATGCTGCAGCAGGGAAATTGGGGTACAAATGACTAATTAACACCTAGGAACCTACAGTCGGACAACAGCTAACAAGGCTGCAAGCAGCTACCTGCAGAACAGGAAAGAGGAGGGGCTGTACTGCAGTGAAAACAGTAAAGTGTCACAGCAGAACAAAGCGGATTTGCAGTATATCAGCTACAAGACACATTTTACAACACATGACTGGGTAGGGAAAGTACAAAACAAGAAAGACGGCAGGTGAATGCATGCCTGATAATGGGAGGGGATCCAGGTTTAAAAGTGAATTAAAGGGCAACAGATTAATCAAGGCAGGCAAGTATAACTCCACACTAAAGGCCCCACACTTGCAGTACTCACTGTAAAACCCATAATTAAGATACCCTGCAGCTAGAATTGCTGATACACACCCAATGACATCAGCAGCATCCACAGCAAAATAGTATAAAGTGTGAAAGCTCCTCACACATACTTGTGTATTCCCATACACTATGCACCATTGGTGTATACAGATGGGGAACTTTTAGTATGTACATGTTATGGGATGCCATAGCTTTGATCCACCAGCATGTGTTGGAGACTGAAGGTGGTGTGGAGGATGATGCACACAACCACCTCAGGCACCACAGGAGGAGAAGAGTGTTCAGACCAAGGGTAACCTACCAAGGGCTACATGATCTGGAGATAGTAGAACATTAAAGGGTGGACAGGGACACCCTACAGCAACATGTGGAGCTGTGCTGGCCATGCCTCAGAGCCGGAACAAACAGAGGGGAACCCATCCCAGTGGATACAAAGGTATGTGTAAGCCTGAGAATACTAGCTACAGGTACCTTTCAAAGGCCAACTGGGGATATCATGGGGATCTCACAGGCATCAGCATCCAGGGTACTTCACCAGTTCCTGGATGCCATGTTACCACATGCCAAAGAGCACATATACTTCCCCCGAACACACGAGGAGTTGGCCAACAATATGCATCTCTTCCACTGTGTGGCAGACTACCTGGAGGTACTTGATGCAATAGACTGCATGCACATACACATCAAGTCACCACCCGGTGAGCAGGGTAGGCACTACATAAACCACAAGGGATACCCCTCCATCAACTGCCAGGTTGTGTGCAATGCCCAGGGCATTATCATGGATGTGTGTGCTGGCAAGCCCGGAAGCTATCATGACTCCCACATTTGGTATGCCTCACAGCTGTATCAGGTATTTGCCAGGAGGGACATCCCATATGGCCACCTGGTGGCAGATGCTGGCTATGCACTGGATCCATGGATGATGACTCCCATCAGAAATGAACACACACCCATGCAGGAACACCATAATGAGGCACACACACAAACCAGAATCATCATACAGGGTGTGTTTGGGATGCTTAAATCATGGTTCTGTTCCTTGGACATATCTGGTTGAGCCGTGCAGTACTCTCCAGGCACGTATGCCCACATCTTCATAGTATGTGCCATGCTACACAATATGATCCTGCAGAAACAGCTGCAGCAGGGACAGAATGGTGAAGGCCCTCACAGCTCACCACCATTGCCAAGGGCCCCACAGGCACAGAGGTACTCAAACCATGAGCACCCTGAGCCAGCCCCAGTAGGCAGATGGAGGCATGCCCAGTATGCCCATGCCTTGGCAGGGAGGGAACGTATAGCACACTCACTGACAGTGTAGGCACCTGGGGACTGACACCTTTCTCCACCTGCACACACAGTAAAAATGGATGGCACACACACAGGACTACCTGTAAATTGTCATGTATAGGCAGTCTACTGTGTGCATCCAACATAGGCAGCCCTCAACTATTGCACACACAACTGCTATTGGTACAAGGTAAGTCAACACCTGAACAGTAAGTGCTGATACTGTATGTATAGGTTCATAGGTTCATAGGTAGGTACTTGGCTAACTGTCTGAGGGCATTCATAAGCCTAGCCAAAATGTGTCAGCTTTTGCCACCCCATTGATTCATTAACTGTCCCTCTGTGGAGCAGAGCCAATGGTGGGATCCCTGGGGTGTATCTACTGTTCCCCATCCACTCTTCAACGTTTCTCTTAAAGAGTGTTAGTGAGAGGCTCTGCATAATGTAAATAGGGATGTTGTTCCAAAGTATGGGGAGTTTCTGTGACAGGAATCCGTCCCTCTAGCATCTTCCAGTTATTGTTGTGGGACGGTTCAGCTCACTACAGCGTGTGGCTCACTGTGACATGGATTCCCTTAGGTGGAGCATATCCATTAAGCCTGAGTTTGACATGGCTTTGTTGGCCAGCAGAGATCATCTCTGAGTAAACAAGATGCCACTGAGTAAAGTAGGAGTTTATTCAGTCTGGCTGCATAGGACATGTGTTTGAGGTCAGTAATCTTCTTGGAGAGGTACATTTGTGGACCTTCCAGCTGTTGGATGTGTCTTCTGAGGTACATCCCAAATGGGTTATTATACTCTATGATGGTACTGATGAGTGATGAGTAAAGGGGCACTATAACCTCAGTATGTCTAGATGCAAACTCTTTAGTAATCAGATGGCCTACATAGAAGGATGTCCTAACTACTTTGGAGATATGATTGTCAAAGGAAAGATCACTATCTACCTTAGTCCCCAGATACCCTATTACCTCGTTTGTATTAAAGTGGCTGCCACTTATGTGTTAATATGTGGGTGCTTAATATTCCACAATGGAATGACCATGTAGCTTGTGGCACTTAGCTCAAGGCCATGAATTTGACACCATGAGTTAGTCTCTGTGAGGCCCCTTGAAGGATGTCTGTGTCAGTTGGACTGTCAAGTATGGCTCCCAGTTTGCAGTCATTGCCAAACATGGTCTGCCGTAGTCCACCTGTGTTTGCCTGTACCTCTGAGAAGTATATGCCAAACAGTAGGGGTCCCAGGACTGAGTCCTGTGGAACACCAGTCGTGACTGGTTAAGCGTTAGACCTGGAGACTGCTAGTCGTGCCATGTGGGTTCTGTGTGTAAGCCCATTGGCAACCCATCCTGTGATGTATGGGTGTATGTACAGGCTGGTGAGTTTATCAATAATACCTGAGTGGGGAATGGTGTCAAATGCCTTGGTGAGGTCCAGCTAGTATGTGTGAACCACCTCTCCCCTCATCTAATGTCTTGGTGACTGTCTGTAAGATGTCAAACAGGTTCAGTAGGCATGAACTGCACTCTACCAAGCTGACCTGGGTTGGGTCAAGTGTTTGGTGGTTACCAATGTCTTTGTTAATGAGTGCCATGAGGATGCACTTCATAGCTTTGCAGACCAGGCTAGTCAGGCTTATGGGGTGGTAGTTGCCATGGTCAGTTGTGTTTCCACCTTGGTGGAGTGGAATAACCATTGCCACGTGCCATTGTATGGGCATGTAGCCTTTAGAGAGGGTGAGGTTGCAAAACTTAATTAGGTGGGGGGTCAGTTTGTCTTGTAGTGTTTGCAAGATGCAGTCTGGGACATCATCTGCCTCCATTGATGCTGTGTATTGCTGTTAGAGAGGGCCATTTCCAGCTGTGTGTCTCTGATGTCTGGGATACTGTACTTTTTGGGTATTGTTGTGGGCTCTTTAGGGGGTGAAGTTTGCACTGAATGTATCTGCAAGGATGTTGGCAATATCAGTAGGGTCAGTATATTTTGTGCTATATTGCACTGGCACAGTGCAAATCTGTGTGTTACCACTTAGATCCTAGACATAGCTAAAGAAGGCTCTGTGGTTATCTTTCGAATCCTTGCCTATTTTCCTGTTGATGTTAGCCTTGGATGATTTCATGAGGGACCTACGTTTCTTACTAATACTGGTCACGAATGTCTGCCCTTCTTGGAATTTGCTGTTTTTCTGGACTATTGTCCTACTTCTGTTGTATAGCCTGTTTATTGCAGGGGTCCACCAGACTGGTGTCCTTGTCTAGGAGGAGTGAGTTTTGGTTTACCAGTGATGGCATGATCCATACATCCTTGTAGGTGCTTATAGAGTGCATTTGTAAATCTGTCTGTATCTTGAGCAGTGTTTTCCCTTAGCATGGGGGCTGCAACCCCCCCCCATCCCTGTCTCTAGTAGTGTGAATTTAGCTGTAGGAAAGGTATACACTGTAGTTTCTGTGGGTGGGGGAGATGGTTGGGTGTTGAAACAGTAAATAGTTCATGGTCAGATCTAACCAATGACCGGTTTACCTCCACTGTGGTGCACCTGTCACCCATGTTGGTGATTACCACTTCTAGTATGTTTCCACCCCTCGTTAGGGAGTTTACCATCTGATACAGGGCATATGAGGTGATAAATTCCAGGAAGCGCTGGGCCTGGAAGTGAGTACTTGAGTAAGTTTCCCAGTTAATGGTACTGTAGTTGACATTGACCAATACCAGGGTGTGCAGTAGGACTGTCATGTTTTCCACTGTCTCCAGGTAGGTGGAGTGGTGGTCCTGGGTCATGGAGGGTGATCTGTAGCAGGCCACAGTTTGCATTGCAGTTGTGGCTGATGTTAGCTGTGCATGGATGATCTCAGAGCTATCATGCTGCCCCACTAACCTGGAGGTGTAGGTATCCCTGATGAATATGGATACATCCCCTCCATGTCTGTGTCAGTCCATGTTCTGTGTCCAAAATGTGTGGTATGGGTTGTAGTCTGGTAGTGCTGGTGTGCTCTCAGGACCCTTAAAACAGGTCTCAGTTACTGCACAGATGTTGACGTTGTCCATACTGAGGAGTGCTATGAGTGCGTGCATGTTGTGATCACAACCCCTGGTGTTGAGTAGCATAACCCTCATTGATTCTGCTATTGTGCTGTTTACGGAGGTGGGATTCACCTTTGAGACTTCCCTAAAAAAGGCACCATGGGGGGCGCAAATAGCCTTGGCCAGTATTCCAAAGCCTAAGGCTGACACATTAGCTGGTATGGTAGTGTTGGATGCATGTTTCCCATATGTGCTTGTTTCTCATCTTTCCTGTAAGTAACCTACTGGTAAGCAATAGAAAGCCTTAAACTTATACAAGTCTTCTAGCTTCCAAGATAGGCTTTTGGAGGGATTAAGTATAAGTGTTCTGTATGTTCTTGCTGTACTTAACTGTTTTCTGACTACATGGTGATATTTCACTGTATATTGTGATCTGAAAGCTCTGTTTATTCACATATTATGGCTGTGATGGCCTGCACTTTAGCGGTACACAGCAATTAGAAGCATAGCTACAGTGTGTTGGCTTTCTCTGTACCATTGATAAAGTAACTGAGCCTCTGTCAAGCATAGCCAGTGAAGTGATTCCAGGCAGAGTTGCCGGAAGCTGTTGAAAACTGATGTGGTGGAGGGGATAGGGGCACTTAGAGATCTAAAGAGGGCATGTTAATGTGAAAAATCACAACACCATTCAATTTCCCCAACAGGTCTTGCAGCTATAAAACTGGAGGGGCTCCCCCACCCCCTGGCTGTATGGTTCTGGGACACATGATCCCAGGGGTGTATATTCTGTTACCCATTCACACATCAAGGTTTCCCTTGAAGTGTGTCAGTGAGGGGGCTATGCCTAATGTAGTTAGAAATGTAATTTATAGTCTCTCATTTCATTTGTTATATGTTTTTATTTTAAGAGTAAGGGAAGCTCATTGGGTTTGGGTGCCACTGCCCTTTGCTTAGCCTAGCTTACACATAGAAATCATCTAACTAGGAAATAGATGGAAGCAACATTAATGTCAATAGTGTAATGGTTACAGCATTTGCATAGCATCTGTGCATTCGAGGTTCAAATCCCAATAAAGTCAGGGATGTTTATCATGTTAAAAAGTATACCTTAACCATAGCTTGCATATAGGTAGTATTCGTCAGTATAATAAACATTTGAAACACCCATATAAACCAATGTGTGCTGGAGAGAAAAGTCAACAGAGAATGTAATGTTATGTAAGCACATGTTACTTCACTGAAATGTATGTATCCTGAGTAGTTAGCAGATGTGGCCATGTTTGTGTGCACAGGTTATATGTTTTAAAGTTTGTTTAACTGTTTAACTGCTGCTTTAATGTCACACAAACACTTTTAAACATGCTTACAACTGCTTAAATGAGCCTTATTCTTGTGTAAAAAACATTTTTAAAGCATCACAGGTATTGAACCCTGGACCATGCACAGTATAGTCATGGGAATTACCACTAAGCCATCTGAGCTGTATACATGTTTCATGGTCTTTAGACTACACCTTATACTATAGGCATTCCACAATACTGACCACAAATGGGACAGTCACTTTGTGTGCATATGTACAGTACATTGTAATGTACTGTAGTTTGTGAATCAACATATACAAGTCTACATATACATATACATATGTATAACTGTTGCAAATTAATACTAAATATATATATATATATATATATATATATATATATATATATATATACAGTTACATCTATAGCCATATATATCAACATCTATGAACACACTTCATGACACAGAAGCAATCCAAGGGAATTGAAGTGTACACAAAACACATGCAGCTCTGGTATTATAACTATTAATGTTGTTTGTCTTTTCGGCTTTTCCTGGTTAGGGGTAGCCACAGCAGAACTCCGGTCAGCTAATGATTGGCAGTAGATTTTTATGGTGCCGAGTTGCCAGCCTGATGCCCAACCTTCAGCGAAGGCATGCCCATTCACGCATGTCTTTTGAAGGCCACTTGACCGCGGGGAGGACACGCAGACTCCACACAAAAGGCACTCCAGCCGAGAATAGAACAGGAGAACCTCTTGCTGTGAGGCAACAATGCTACTGCTGTACCACCACGGCTTACGTATTATAACTATTAATTACTATTAATATTAACCTAATTCACCATAAAACGGATGGTTATTGTGTATGTGGAGATTGTGGTGGGGGAAGAATGATGGGTAATGAAATCATGCATCAAGGAGAGCCTGGGTTGGATGTTCAATAAGTGAACTAGAGAGGTATACATAGAGTATGGGGACAATATAAAAAGGACACAAAACAAGAACCTTTCTCATTCATAATACACCCTGTCATGTTACATTGCAACACCTAATTCCACAAACATATGAACATTAACATGTATCATACATATGTACACCAACTGTCACATTTGTTTACTGTAGTGAGGAATGCCTGTAGTAAAATGTATATTCTAAACACCATAACATTTGTACATATCTCAGATGCCTTAGTGTAAAGTCAGTGACTGTGGTGTTCATGGTCCTGGGTTCAAGGGCTGTTAATTTATTTTGAGGGCCAGAATAAGGGCTGTTAGATGCAGGTGGATTAAAGCACTTTTAAGCAGTTGTAAGTGGGTTTGCATGGGTTTGCACAATGGTAAGCGGCACTTAAACACGGTTAAATGGATAAGCGCTTCACAGGTTTAACCTTTGCGTAACATGGCGCAGTCCATGGGCAAATCTGCTTACAACCGCTTAAATGTGTGTTATTCACGCTTTCCCTACCAGTGACTGCTCTGAGAAGTAAAGTAATAACCCCTTCCAGGATTAGAGCCTGCAACCATGTACACCATCCCCAGAGTAACCTACCACTAAACTACCTGCGATGTATCTATGCCGGCTGTGTATTCAGACAGGTTAAAACACAAAAGGGAGGATTTTGTGGAAATAGCACAAACCGCCATGTACCCAATGAAAGGTGTATGCTCTCTCTCTCTATATATATATATATATATATAGAGAGAGAGAGAGAGAGAGAGATACATAGCTACATGTTGATATATAGAGATATACATATATATATGTATATATATATATATATATATATATATATATATATATATATATATATATATATATATATAGGTTAAAAACATCTACACATCTATGGAGGTACAGATAAACGTATGCAATAATATATATTATATATCTATATACATATATATATATATATATATATACACACACATATACATACATACATGTGTGTATACAGCATCTGAAGTGTTCATATCTGAGTATAACATGGACCATAGCAATCACACATTCTGCCCCCCCCAAACAATATGAAGATAACATATGAAGAGTATATTACAAATATGTTCTATGGACACAGTCACCAACACAACTACAATGACTGCAAATATCCATGACAGAAATACATGACATAAATACACAGACAGCTTTCATTAGGCTGTTGGATGCAGGTGGATTAAAGCACTTTTAAGCAGCTGTAAGTGAGTTTGTGCGGGTTTGCGCAATGGTAAGCGGCGCTTAAACACAGTTAAACGGATAAGCGCTTTAAAGTTTATTAAATTCTGTTGTATTGCCAAAAGTATTCAAAAACTAACAGTACCTGCATGCTATACAGGAAGCATTTAACAGTGCCTTAATGAATCAGCCTGCAATTACCGTAGTATTAGTCCACTAAGGGATAGGTGTTCACATAGGGAAACAACCCCCACACACATATAGAAGATGTATAAAAGTGGTTCCTACATACCTGCATCTGCTTTGTACACCCACCAACATCTCCCACACACCCAAACTAATTACAGTAATACATACTGTCATACCATAACCAATTATTCACCCACTGTACGACATCTGCTGAAACCTTAACATACCTGGACACAGACACACTAACATGGCCCTATGTGAAATAGTTGCTGTTATACAATGGAACAGCTGCTGATGTTACAGGGTTTGTTTGAACTATTCCCATTTCAGAGGATTGAAAAGTAATTACACC
This sequence comes from Protopterus annectens, assembly GCF_019279795.1. Lineage (NCBI taxonomy): Eukaryota > Metazoa > Chordata > Ceratodontiformes > Protopteridae > Protopterus > Protopterus annectens. The sequence continues at coordinate 941,299,884 of NC_056728.1, read as the reverse complement.
AGGAAGTGTTACGGATTACTGATTATCAGCACAGTATGATACACATTAACACCAAACTAAAGATGTCTGATAAGCACACTGTAAACCCCCTAACATTATATGCATAGTCATGCAGCCTTGAGCTGGTCAAACATCCTGGCCAGACTAAAACATATGCAGAAGTATTAGGTGCAGACAAACCCTGCACAAGTAGCAATGTTCAGATGTATAACAGCACTACTCACATTTAGACCAAATCCTCTAGGCATTACACACAATATATTAGTGTTTGTCTCCATACAGCTGTTGCAATAGATTTCAAGCAACACTTCCAGGCTGTCTTCCTCACAAGTAAGGCAAAGGGACAACGCCCAAGTGAAGTACTCAATTATATTCCACTGTTGCCATGGTATTGGCTAAGGCAGTAGCTGCACAGCTGATGTGCATGTAATTAACTACTTAGGAACACCAATTGGTTATCAGGATAGCACATGTTACTGATCTCTAACTATAAATGGATGCCTTGTCACACATTCAAACCATCTATCTACCTGTAGAACAGTACAAAATACTGAAACACAAACCGAAAATGAGTAATATTCCAGTCAATAACACCTCCAATTACTAAGAAGGTATGTATAACATTTAGTATGTCTGTGTATGTAGTACCTGTTCTGTAAGAATTGCAGTGTAATCAGTGCATATAGTGGAAATAGCTATCTTGTAGTGCTGTATTGTTGAGCAGTAGTAATGCTTGCAGTATTCTATGTGTATACTTCTATAGGTCGCAAGGCAAACTCCTCATACACTACAAGGGATGATATATATGGGCTTGGAACTCACCAGTTTTCTTCCAGCCACTGTCATTGTCAGGGTTGGTCCAACAAGTATGTGCTATAACAGGGGATAGTATATGTTGATATATTGTAGCAGTAGACATATGTATGGGTGTATAAGTAAGATGAACATGTCAAAGGTGGGCTTACTGTGCAAATATGGTTTACATTGTGGGATATTGTGCCAATAACTGTGTAGTGTACAGTATTTTAGGCAGATTTGTATTCCATTTTACATAGCATGTCTGTTATGTTATGCAAACATTAGTTATGTCTATTGGCAATTACAATACTCAATAACAGGATACATATGACTTGTAGTCATCTGACAGTTTAGCAGCATGATAGCGAAGATAATTGGAAGAGCTAGGTAACTATCCATGAACATAACACATGGAATATCCACCTCTTTAGTATCGCTTGCAAGCAATAACAGCTGTGCATGTGTATATGCAAATGTGTAGTGACCCTTGTTACAGGGCTAGGCCAAATGGCTATGTGCACACCTACATAGAGTGGATATTGAGAGTAGAGACACACTGGTTGAACTTTCAGGTTTGTGTAGCCTAACCTCTCATTGCCATCCTAGCAGCCGCTTGCAAATACTGTATGTAAGGTAGTGCACAGTACTAGTAATGAAACAGGTTGCATATCATCTTTAACTCCAGTGTAACATCTGCAGTAGGAGTGTAAGATGTAGGAGACTGCTGCCCATGTGTAATAGCTGCTTCATAGGTAATGGCTTGCACTATCTGATTATATCCTGATCATGTTGATAGTGGCAGCAGAGTCTATTGATACATGACTCTGTTTGGGGAGTGGGTGTCTGTGCCCAACAGAGCTCATGGTTCTGGTGGATATGTGAGTATATACCCAGAAAAGGAAACAGACCTGTAGACACTTGCATCATCTGTAATCAACTATCAGGATGTGATGTGCTCCTCAGAGGATGATTGCTGCTAAAGGTAGCTACTATCTTTCTGTAATAGCCAGTGTTGTCACGTCCATAACACAAGTAATTACTTGTGTGCATCACTGTCTAAAACATCGTCATAAGCAATAAGTAAACTAAATACAGTACTTGGTACTTGTAGTACTGAATGCTCATACAGGCATGTCCACTAGTCAGCTACTGGTGTTTACTAATGTCAACTTTGTGTATGTGGCCATCCTGGGGGAATGTAATCTCTATGCCATGTACACTGCCAAACCCACCTAACACCGCACCTCACACATTGTCTTGGATGCAGCTACAGGGGTAAGCCGGAAGCAGTCCAGTGTACAGCCATGACTGGACTGGACAGTCAAGAGGTGTAGGTTAACACATGCATCTCATCATCACAACCAACACATACCCTTACCAGAACACAGTAAGGACACCCACACATACTACCAGAAATCAGACACATTCACAGAGGCTTCTAAGTATCTGGCCAAGCAACTGACCTCCCAAGCTGGAATAGACAGACAACAAAATACACAATCTGTATGACATAGTTTGCATAATTGTGCCACACCTCAGAACACATGGCTGGAAACATAACCAACAGTACTCATTTGTGAATGCAAACTCTAGCAATATGTTACACATCAAGCTATACGAGGGCAAACATACTGTCAGCTGCCTGTCTGCCATGATTAGCCACATACCCATACACTCAGACCACCTTTTGAACTATACACATGGCCCTGGCATATTCCATGTATTTGTGCAGGACCTGTGATGCAGTAGCCTGGACTGCATGGAAACACACATGTAGGAACTGTCAAGTCTTGTAGCCTATGCAGGTATGGCCCAAGGCCTGGGTAGCATTCTGCCATTGTCCAGAATAATACTGCAGTACAGGGACAAAAGGATTGTATTCCACAATTGACTAATGTACTGGTGCAATGCAAACGATATCCAGTATCGCTCTGCCTGGAATAACATGGTTGACAGACCATGATGCTTTGCCAGACAGGGCCTGCACCTGTCACCCCTGGGAATCTGGATACTGGCTAGGGCTCATGCTTCCCCTATAATACCTTCATCATGCAAAGTTCAAGTGGAAGTCCACTGCTGTAACAGGGACAGCCAAGCAATAAACTGCGGGTCTCGCTACTCAATGATACATTTCAGAAACTCAATATGGACTCACTTATGGCAATCCTTAGTATGGAGAACATTTCTGTGCAGTGACTGAGATATGGTTCAACACTCCAAAGGGCACACCTGCATGACCATGTTATAACACATACCTCACCTCTTGCCCATTATCCTTTATTGGAACGCACGGGCCACAGGTGTGTCCATATTCCTGAAGGATATGTACACCCCGACGCTAGTTGCACTTGCATAACTTCAGATGCATTATGCTGAGCAACTACCTTTGTGCCAAAGTGGAATAAAAATTGCACCTTGCGACAGATCACCCACCATGCCTCATAATTCCCAGCTGTCATATTGTGCTGTAATGTGGAATATTAGGTTTGAGACAGAAAACCATAATAATGGCTACTCTCAACTATTCCATTATGAACTGGGAAGACCCCTCATGTACCAACACCTGCGCTCAATGCATGTTGCATTTCATCAACCCCAATGACCTGGATCACCATAGTCACAAAAACAGGGCTAACAGTATGCTACACATAGTCAGTCTCCAAAGCCAATGTTATGCTTCTTAAGAGTGAAATGGTGACTGTCATGGCACCCATGCAGATGGACAATGCATGTGCAAATGCTAAATCCTATACAAATGAACTTTAAGCACTCACATAAGTGCAGTGATTATGCCATTGAAACAGAACCAAGATTCAACCAAACACAAACAAGAAGGCAAACTGGTGGTAGCCTGCCTTAAAGTGTACCACAGAAGGTAGTAACTGTTGCAAGAGTGAACACACATGAGTGGAGGTGATCCCTGGTCAGCCTCAGTAAGATGCAGATACACCATATAAAGCCAAACAAAGCTACTGTGAAACTAATCAGCCACATATTATTAGGGCAACCACAGAGCATTCTATAGCTGTGTCATGAATCGTAATGGCAACAACAAGACCTGCCATGCTTCACAGCACTATGGCATGAGAAGTACTACACCTACAGAAATAGCACCTGTTCATCCAGATAGGGTCCTGGAGAACCTAAACCCATTCCCACCTCCCCCTCAACAGGTACACATATTTATATATCCATGTACACTACAGAGCCCCTGTAATAACAACTATGCAAGTACAAGCTGCACTATCTAAAGCCATACATACAGCTATCATGGGACCTATCAACATCCCAGAGTGTATCCTACAGAAATGTCAGAGCAATTTGCTCTCCACATACACATCATGTTCAATCATAGCTTCATGTTAGGCTGTGTACACACTGAATGGTGCACAGGAACAGTTATCACAGCCCACAAAGGGGGAGACACCACTGATAATGGGAAATAGTGCACTACTACCCTGCTGAGTCTGGTCTGTAAGGCCATGAACCGTGATCAACTTATTTGATGTAGTCAGTACAGATGTAGATGACAGTAAGGTTGATTCACACAGCATATCATGACCTTGCCAGGTCTTAGGACACCATCGCCCATACTGTGTTTCAGATACATTCAGTAAACTAGGTGTTTATTCCTATGTCACAGGAGTGGTTGGCAACTGGACTGCTGGCAGAACCAACACAACAGAAGGTGTCTGACTAATACACGCACATCAAACCAGTGCCAGCTACAGTAACACAGGGTTACTTCCTGGTACTCCCCCTCTTTGTTATCTATACCACACAGACTAACACAGAAGGCATCTGCCTATTGATGTTTGCAAATGACTATGAACTAGGAGCAATAGTTGACTCAATGTGAGCTGTGGTCAACATACAGAAGGGCCTTTGTGGGTTGATGTGTGGTGTGTGACGTATGGCCACAATCTGACAGCTAAGTATTGCATTGTCATCCCCTATGTTAAAAACCCTGTACCAATGAACTACCACCTATGCAGCAGTCAACATAATGGAAACTGTATGTGTATGGGATGCAGCTGGACAGTAGTCTTTCCTTTGATAGTTACTTCACCACACTAGACAGGTAGTCATACGTGGCACCCCTAATCATAACAGGGTGCCATCCATGAATATAGAGATCATTGTTCAGCCATACTCAACACTCAAGTGACCCATAATGGATCACATATCTCCTTTAAGGGTTATTAGCCATGTTCAGAAGGCCTACACTGGCCTTCCCAATCCTTAGCTCCACTATGTAGCATGATGCCTACACTGAATAAAGCCATGTGCAACCCAGAGATGTTGGACATGCTACACTTACATATCCTGATTTCAAATAAACACATACTTCATGGACATCCACCTTTCTAGTACAAGGATCACAACATGCCTGACACAAAACATGGCAGTGCGGTGCAACGGTGCATAGTGCATGCATTGTGTTGCAGGTATGGGGCATAAGCTACTAACACAAATGGTGCAACACAGGGATGTATGCTAACTACTACTATAAATGTTTAAGGTGCATGCCTTCTGCTATAACACATGCATGCTGTTGTGTGCAACTCAGGGATGTATGATAACTACCACTATAATTGTCTAAACTGAATGCCATCTGCCATATCACATGCATGTTGCATGCCATTGGGTGCCATAGCATGTGTCTGTCTGAGTGTCTGTCTGTTTGTCTGTCTGTGTGTGTCTGCCTGTCTGTGTCTGTCTGTGTCTGTCTGATTGTGTGTCTGTGTGTGTGTCTGTCTGTGTCTGTCTATCTGTGTGTGTCTGTGTGTGTGCTGTGCTGTATAACTTGTAATGTACAGTTCTTGTCTGCCCCCACAGGTGTTGATGTAGGTGCGTTGCCCTCCTGCGGTCCACCTGATGTTAGTGTCCCCACAGACTCTAGCAGTGATGATGAAAGTATGATTGAGGCACAGGCAGGGTTGTCAGGGGCTGAATCTGTGCCATTGGTTGCCATTCCACCTCTATCCCCCTCATCCCCGCACACAGTTCTCCTGCCTACACATACCCCATCACCAGTGGCCATAGAGGAAAGACAGTTGGTGGATGGTAGCATGGAACAGGGAAGTGTGGAGACTATGGAAGGTGTGCCTGCACACCATGATCCCAGACAACTGACTGGTGATGTCGCACACAGTCATGTGCCCAGTGCTGCTCATAGTAGGACCACTGGCCAACATTCCCCTGCAAGACAAAGCACATCAGCTGGTGTTACCAGACGCATGTTTCAGGCTGTAATGGATGCACAGGCACATGCCCACAACAGAGAAGGTCTGAGGCTTCAGAGGGCTTCTGTCCATTCTTTAACTGACAACATCCTGGCAATTGCAAATGCTCACCATCATCTTGCAGATGTCTTGGATAGACGATTAGGTGACATGGTGGGAGTCCTTGACCGTGGCATGTCAATCCTCAAGCGTGGAATGTCTGTGCCGGAACATCTGGTGGGAGTGAGGCATCAGGCACGTGGATGTAAGCAAACTACATCACCTGTTGAAGGTCTGCTTGAACAAGCTACTTCACATGCCTACTCCCATAGTGGCGGTAGCAGAAGCAGTGCAGCTGGTGCTGTGCTGTCTACACCAGGACACAGCAGGCCATGTGCACAGGGTCCTGGATGGTCCCAACAGGGACATGGTTCCAGTGGACATGTGTCATCAGACAGTACCCAATCTGGACCTCTGCCAGGTAGTGCCCCTGCAACCCCTGGCAGGCACAGGTCACATGGCCGTGGCTGGACACTATGAACTGTGGAATCTGCCCTGTACAGTCTGCAGCTGTCAATAATACCCCAGTGTAGACCAGTCACATGCCAGACCTGTGTGCATACATACACACACACACCAGAAACAAATGTAGGGCACCTCAACACGCACAACATCCACACACACCCAATGACAACAAAGGCTCTAACCCACACACATGATGTCATCCAATGGTGCAGCCTAGGCCTCTGGCAAACATTATCACCCTGTGCATATGATGATGCCTGTGCCTCATCCCTGTCATCCACATCATTGGTGCAGGGACATGCTCATATGGTCTGATGCACAGAGTGAACATACTAGGAAGACAATTGTAAATTAATATTGTTGAGTAGTGTTTGACAGGCAAAGGACATACCATGTAGTACAGTTTTAGAATGCATTTGGTACGTTTGACAGTATGTATCATGTGTAACAGTAACTGCATGTTGATCTTGATGTTCTGCCTTCCTCTTTCAGGTGTAATTGCATGTGCCGGGGGATGTCAGTGATTGCGGTTAGTGTCCCATATGTAAATGTTGACTACTCACAGGTCTGTATGACAATACCTGCATGCACTTTGTAGCTCCCACATCGCAGTTTTAATCTCCCAAGTTTCAATTATGTTTACTGATCTAATAATCCAAGAGCATGATAACTGTGTAGTAAGCTACTGTGTTCAGAGCCATCACATCCATAGTGGGTGACATCACAGGTATAGTTTCCTGGAGCTGGGAGGAGGTAAAAGAGTGGTATAGCAGATGACAAGGGTAAAGGCCAGTGGAAAAAGTGGCTTCTCATTTGGAAGCAGTAATACCCGCTCTCATGACAGGATGCAAATACAGATACACCCACACACTCAGGGATTCACAGACACAGTAACACACCCACACACTCAGGGATTCACAGAAGCAGTAACACACCCACACACTCAGGGATTCACAGACAGTAACACACACTCTGACACACACACACAGTTGGGATGAGAACCCCTGCCTTTGTGCAAATCATCATTATAGTACTACGCAATTACAAGATGTACCACAGAGATTACACATGTACAGGTAATTGGAATGGCCTAAGATCGAGGACATCAACAGGGATACTAGATTGCAGTGAGTGAATGTGGGGTAGGGGGTTCATGAGTCAGCTATGTAACAACAAGCCTCACCCCAGGGTGTACATTTTTACAGGCGGTTAGACTGCCCTTCTAAGATTGATGACATCAACAGGGATACTAGATTGCATTGAGTGGATGGGGGAAGGGGGCCTAAACATTTCACTATGGTAAAATACAGCCTCACACCAGGGATCGGACAGCCATACATACACACACACACACACACACACACACACACACACACACACACACACACACACACACACACACACACACACACACACACACTGTGGCATCCACAAAGATATACACCTATGTCACACACATGCAGACACTTGACATGTGTGAGATTCAACCACCTGCCTATGCCTTTCTTTCTACACTTCACTCTGTACTGATGTCTACCACAGTGTTCAGGAGAAAAACATTTGGGATGTATTCCCCACCATACATGACATATATGGACACATACACACCCACACATGCCAGTACTGTGAATCAAACACCTGCCTATCACATGATAGGTATTACAGAGTTACAGCACTATTGCACGTGCTGCAAAGCATACTGACTCTTTCCTTTGCCACCTGTGCTGATGCACAATATATGCACAGGGGAGGTGTTACTGTTACAGGTGTCAAGAGGTTTGCCTTCAGTGTCACCCTTACTGCATTCTATGTTGTGTGTCTTCCACTTCAATTAACAGAACCATAGAATAGCAGTTACACAAGTTATTGTAGGAATGGTTGTAACACACCTGTGAGCTGTCCTCAGTAATCATTTATCTGCAAAGTAGCCCCACCACTTAGTAGTCATGTCCAAACATCTGTCCATACCTAAAGTATAGCTTACTGTACTTTGAGCATATCACCATATACAGCTGGTAATGTTGAGGCTGCATTGCAAAAGCATGATGTACTAAGACAACAGTCACCTTCAAACATCAGATACTGCACAAGCATGGAATCTAAACACACATCAATACATGTATACATATGCAGTCTCCATCAGTAAGTGGACTAGCAGGTCAAGAGGATACATTCCACACCTTCCCCACACCATGTGTGAAACCTATCCGAGCATTACATCATAATGGATGTTGTATTCATGTACTGCTAGGACACACAACCACCTTCACTGAGTAGCCAAGTGTACATTCATGCCAACAGCACATATCAGCAAGACACACACACAGCAATATTCCATGTCATGATCCTACAAACTGTTACTTGACAGTTCCATGGTGAAGCCAGGGCACTGTAATGGTCAACAGTGAGCACTTCATGTATTCCACACACACCTCATGATTACTGGAAGATTGCCAGCAATGTGCTCCGTTTGAGCTAGGCATTACACTCATTCAAGCATGTGTGAGGTCTGTGGCTTGCAAACATCTCACCCCAGCACGTTCTGGTTAATGTGGCAATAAGGTTAATGTCTAGACAGCACACAGCATGCATGGCTTGCAATTGTTGACATAGGGTATATGTAGGAGCTGTGGGCACACATGGCTGTACATGTCATGGACATATCACCTGTAACTACTCAGGAACATACAGAGCATAGCTGTATTTCCCTGAGTCTGTGAAATACAGGCCATGCGTGTAGGTCCTATGATCCTGTTATTTGGGTATGTTTGTAGGCATTGCATTAGGTGGACATGTCTAATGACATACATGCCACATGAGTTGTTGTATGATATGATAGGTGTCATGGGTGACCAGTAGAGAGGGAATATTACATCTGTCAACATAGATATCAAACCTTATGTACTGTTATCATTCAGCAGCCATGGACCTATCTGCCATGTGCATGTGTGTAATAAATGTAGCCACTTGTATGTAGAAAGGACAACAACAGCTATGGTATTTTCATTTATGCTGTATGAGTGTGAGATGTATATATCCAGGGCAGGTACATTTAGGTCATATCCAACCTTGAGGGTGTTGTTTACTGGTGTACAGCAACAGTCGACTGTGTTAATGCTGACAACATCTGAGGGACCCTGATATGTGTACAACTGACCTGGTTACAAACAGTGGTATAACTGCATTGCATAACACATTATACAACTGTGGCAGTACATGGGAACTTTTCACAGTTGATGTAGGGCTAGGTACAGTACCCAATCGAAGGTTATTTGGTGTTCTACCATACTATGTCATACCACATGTATGGATGTGTGTTGGTAGTCTGAGGACATGGTGGTGGATGCATGAGAATACACCCTAGAATGCAGTTTTTGCCATGGTCACCTGTACTTGACTCATCTGTGATGACTTATGTCAGAGTAGTGGTCTTTACTTGTGAGTAGCCTTTATGAATATGTGGACACCACCACCTGGAATGGTTCATACCAGTGTTATGGCCCACATGTCTGGATCTGAATTATATGGTGGTAGTGCAATTGTGCACTACAGAGCCTTCAGCAAGGTCTTCCTCACTGCACAAATGTCAGTATTCCCCATTGTATGTTCTATATTGAGCAAATGGATTACGAAAGCCGCACATCTAGCACTAGTTAGCATAAGCATCCAATGCAATTGTCTTGTAGGTGTCAGGGTGTTACTTCTGTGTTTAGGACTTTTGCCTTGGAATGCCACTATATGGGTAAATGCGACCTAGGTATTATCCACACTCCCTTGAATCATGGATGCATGTGCTGTGTGACAAAGGCTTGTCTTTCAGTCATGACATCCCAGAATGACAGACAATGGACAACCTCATAATTACAGCAGGACATTGGCTCATTGTTTTGGTCAAGCAGTTGCCACTCATACCATGACATCACTGCGAGTGGCAGTAATGTGGTTGGTATCAAGTGCTACATCTAAGGTGATGGACACCAGCAGATGTTGTGTATATGACCAGTGTCAGATATACTTAGTGTAGCGGTCCTGCTAATAATGACAACTGCTAACACAGCTGGAAGAGGTCATCTTGACACCTGCACCTCAGTACCATTAGACAATGGGGCTCACATATTATGCTTGCACATGCCACTGTTCCAAGTATAATGCCACTGTCCACAACCTGCTATCAATGTATGCCTTTCAGGGCAGCAGTGTTTGTGACACATGCTGTAGTTAGCATCCACCTGTGTGTCCCAGTTAACCTATTTTCTGTCACTTCCACACATGCACGATTGTGTATACTTCACATATATATATCAGTACTTCATGTACATGTATGCATGTGTATCACACAATACAGACACAGATATATCATTTACAGGCCACATACAGGTATCTGGTAGTAAACCTGTATGATGTGCATATATACTGACAGTTAAGATGTACATAGCTGTAAACCTGTGTGTTTACAATAGGGGTCCATTACAACGTGTTCTGTACATGTAGGTGTATGAGCATGCCCAGTATAACCTTGTGTAGTTGTAGTCATAGTGCATCCCAAACGACCCTGTGCTACTAAGTGTATGAGCATGCCCACTGTCACCTTGTGTAATTGGAGTCAATACATCCAAACAAGTCCTGTGATTCTATGTGTATGAGCATGATCACTGTAACCCTGTATAGTGATAGTAGTTGTCCATTCCACAGATGGGCAAACTCCAGTTCAGGGCTTGTTTTGCTACAACTATGCCTCTCAGGCCTACCTATGTCTTACCTGCAGATGATGTGTCATCTTTGTGCATACAGGTTGTAATGGACTCCTACTTTAAACACACAGGTTTACAGCTATGTACATCTTAACTGTCAGTATCCCTGTTGTTGTCCTCACTCTTAGAAGGGCATTCTGACTCCCTTGAAATGTGCAATCTCTGTGGTGCATCTCGTAACTGCATAGTACTGTAATAGTGATCTGTAGATAGGCAGGTGTTCTGATCCCTCCACTGGCAAATGTGTGTGGGTGTATGTCAGCAAGTGGCTGAGTGTGTATTTGTGTCTGCATCCTGTCATGACAGCGGGTTTTGCTGCTTTCCAAAGAGAAACCACCTTTTGCACTGGCCTTTATCCTTGTAATCTGCTAAACCACCATTTTCCCCCCACCCCACTGCAAGTAATCAGTCCTGTGATATCATGCAGCTCAGAAGCAGAATCAGAGTAAGTGTAATTGTATGGCATCTGTGGCACATACCCCAACTGCAGACCACTCTACTAGTTACCTTTACATAGGCAAGACATGTATGCACAATACTGGCAAGTGTGTGTGACTACCCTGTAGCCAGGCATACACATGTGCTATGTCTTTTAACATGCTGCATACCATGGTAGTCATCTGTGGTGAGTGGAGTCTACAAATTATTACATAGTTAGGAATAGAAAAGAATAGACAGTCAAGAACGACTACAGTTGGGTATGTTGTTTTCCTGTGCCACTGTCGAGCAGTGACACAGAAGTGGTCACCGGAGTGTATGTCCATACCCATCATTCCCCCACCCAAACTCCACAATTCCCGGGGTATATTTCCTTAGCCATCATTCCCCACCCCAAACTCCACATACACAACAACCATCCCTTCTCTGGTGAACTGATTATGATTTAAATGTTATAAAACAAGAGATGCCTCTGTTTTGTGTACACGTCAGTTCCTTTGGATCCCTTCTGTGTCACAAAGGGTGTTCAGACATATGTATAGATATATATATATATATATATATGTATATATATATATATATATATATATATATATATATATATATATATATATACATGGCTATAGCTGTGTCTGTGTATATGTGCATATAAATATGTGTGTACACATCCTGTAGGTGCATATATGTATTTAGTTATGACAGTTGTAGAGATGTAGACTTGTCTATGTTGTTTCAGAGTACAGTACATTCAAGGGTACTGTACATATGTACACAAAGTGACTGTCCCATTTGTTTTCAGTACTGTGGAATACCTGTAGTAAGATGTGTATTATAAAAACCATGAAACATGTATGCAACCCAGATGGCTTAGTGATAAGTCCAGTGACCTCGGGGGGCATGGTCCAGGTTTCAAGACCTGCAAGGCTTGTTGATAATGTCATTTAGGACTAAATAAGACACTTTTATGTGGGTGTAAATGTGTTTTCGTGACAGTAAGCAGTGGGTACACACAGGTACAAGACATGTACAACTCACAGTACACTTGAAATGCCATTCTTTGGCAATCCTGCTGATGTCACCCACCTAGAAATACACCTCTGGGACTGTTGTAACCTAGTAATCTCTGTAGCGCATCCTGAAACTGCATAATGCTGTACTGTGATAAACTAGTTTGGTAGGTGTTCTAATACCAGACATGCTAACTGTGTGTGTGTCTGTATGCCTGAGAAGGGAACAATGCTTTTTAGAGTACGTACACTCCTTACAATTCACATACTCACCTTTGGCAATCCTGCTGATGGCACCCACCTAGGAATACACCTCTGTGACTACTGTAACCCAGTGATATGTGTAGCGTGTCCTGTAACTGCATAATGCTGTAGTGTGATAAACTAGTTTGGTAGGTTTTCTAATCCCAGACATGCTAACTGTATGTCTGTCTGCCTGAGAAAGGAACAATGCTTTTTAGAGTATTCACGCTCTTTACGATTCACATACTCACCTTTGGCAACCCTGTTGATGTCACCCACCTAGAAATACACCTCTGTGACTGCTGTAACCCAGTAATCTCTGTAGCGAGTCCTGTCACTGAGTATCGCTGGAGTGTGATTTAGAACTGTGGTAGGGATCCATCCGCAATCATGGCAGTTATGTATGTTTTCTGTGTGTTTCAATGTCTGTGTCGGGAGCAATGCATTATACCCTACTCACTTGCAGGACATTTACAATGTCCTACTTTGGTACTCCTGCTGATGCCATACCCTGTAAAATACACCTCTGGGAACCAAGCTCCCTAGTATTCCTCATGGTGCGTCCTATAACATCTCCATGCAGTAGTATGAAATAGATCCTGGTCATGAGTTCTATACCCACACATGTCAGTTATGGACATGTTGTGTGTGTCTTACTGTCTGTTTTGTGAAAAATGCATTTTGGGCTACTCACTTGCAGGAAATCTGAAATGCCCTACTTTGGTAAACCTGCTGATGTCATTCCTTGTGAAATACACTGTTGGGGATGGAGTAGCCCGGTAATCTCCGTAACGCATGCTATAACTGCGTAATGCTGTAGTGTGATGAACTAGTTAGGTAGGAGTTCTATTCCAAGACATGGCAGGTGTGTTTGTGTGTGTTTGACAGTGTGTGGAGGTGGCTGTAAATGTCTAACCACTGGACATGTTGAGGAGCAGGTTTTGTAGTTTTCCTATATGGTAGCCATATTATATGTCGCAATGTCCACCTCACGAGGTTTACAGATTTCAATCAGCCAAGAGACTTGGTTAGCAAGCCATACCCCTACATCTGGCAAAAGGCCTGGTGAACACAGTAAGCAACCCTACTATTACCCAGACTATGGTCTGAACCCATGTGTCATACACAAACATACTTGCCTAGAATATCCCACTATGTTGCTATTACCCTGCACATTGCTGACAGATAGTAGGCATGGTGTGATTGCAGTGGGCCACAGAGGGCATGGGACCCTGTCCAACAGTACAATAGCCACATAATTGCAGACAATGCGCCTTCACTATGTTCCCCACTGGACGCCTGCAACATATGTGGTGCCATCAAATGTGATCCACAAAGGACATACAATGCCTTACACACATGCCCTGTATGAACAGATGCCACTGACACCAGGGAATAGCTGTATCATGCTATCATTGCAGGTGCAGGGTCAACCTGCTGTCTATTAGCAGGTCCTGCCACACCAGGCCAGTATTAGCACATCTGATGATAGCAGTCAGTGTACACATGTGCCAGTCAAACCAGGTACACATAAACATGTCACTGTACATTATTGTGGGACGTGCACATCCCAGGCATTGTCCATGTCAAGAACTATCAAACACAGTCACGGCATGCATTGCAAAGCAATGGCCACACACAGTGGTAACCAGGATGACAGGACAGGTCATACAATACCCATCTGTGTGGGACATTGCAGACACTACACCTCTGAACCACACTGCAGACCATTGTCAGGTGGCCTGATGCCAAGGATTACCCCTCACCCAGCTTTGTACAGCCATCTTGCACAGCCAACCACTACACACCCATGAAGCAATTCACACATGCATGTCAGTACTGGCACCTTGTGTCTGTGTGTGGGGTATGATGTTCCCAACCACAGTCACACCCAGTATAACTCCCATTGGCATACTGACTGATGTCAGACATGTTCACATGCCCTAGCCCATAGAACCTTAGGATATCCCCTGTGGTGCATGCAATACCTGTGCATTACTGCAGTGTGGCAAACTTAGTAGTTAGGAAGTGTATTTGTGAGCCTGCCAAAGTGTTCCAATGTGTTTGTGTCCCTTAGAGAGTGTGGTTGTGTTGACAATGACATCTGTTCATGTGGACAGCCATATGTGCTACACCTAATGTATGTCTACTATATCTCTGTTGCAGATGTCGCTCACCAGCACACATATATGTTCTTACAGCACAATATGTCAGCTATGTGGCACATGGAGTAACTGCATGCACTTGTAATAGTAATGGCTAGTCAGTCAGGGGTTTGTACCCCTGTACTGGTAGGTGTGTGACAGAAGATGTTTTGGTTTTAGTCTCCCAGCCCTTCTCTAATGTGCTTTGCCTCTGTCTGTCCCTCCCACACACTCTCTGGTGGATGTGGAGATGTACACCTGCTCTGCAGCAGCTTGTGTTTTGTAAGTGATGGTCATGATCAGGTGATGGCCTCTGCACCTATTGCAGTCCTCCTCTAGCTGATTGCATGTGGAACAGCTGTGATGACATTCCCATGGCCAATTGCATGGAAACACAGTACAATATCTAGGAACATCATGTTGGTGTTTGCCCATGACAGTCGCTGTGAGTGGAACCTGGATCTGGTGTTTGGTAAACAGCATCACAGATGAAATCTCGATATTCCTCAAACAACATACACTGTAGAAAATAGCCTAAAGACAGGAGGGTGATGTGCCAGACATGACTACAGCATGTACGTGTAGCTATGCTTCATTCAGACTACTGCCAGTTTAGCAGGTTGTGTGTGGTAATGGCTAGTCTGCATGTTTTAATAACTGACAACACAGTGCTCTGTTTGTGAGGAAACCTCCATTTGTATGGTCATCTGTGGACTGGTCAATGTGTGGAACCATTGTTTTCTTGTGTTACTCACAGAACACACATCTGTGAACTGCAGAAGCATAGTGTGAGGATTGCAGTCAGCACACGGTGACAGTTATGAGAGTTACTGACATTGCATCCCTGATTGGACATACGTCACATGAAACAGTGATATGATAGTCACTGTCTGAGGTTATCACAGTGACATGCCAATAATGGGCAACTGTTCATAGCTGCAGTCACAAGTCTTCTACGCTTTGGACAGATGTCATGCAGTATATATGCATGTGTTGTGCTCCCTCTGCAAATGTATGACATCTGTTGTCTTGGGTTAATGGTAATATCTATGATGCTGTTATAAGTAATCCTGAATGCTGTTGAGTATTACTAAGCCTTATCTGTGTTAAAACTGCAACACCATAGGCTGTATGGAATTACAGGTCCCGGTGGAACCACCTGTCCCACTTCAGCTGGCCATGGCACTGGGCACCAGCACATCTGGGGCCTAGCCTTGGACCTCCACCTCTGTTGGCTCTGCACCACCTTCGGGTGGAACCGCCACTGAGGATGGGGCTTGCCCAACCTGGGAGCAGGTCCAGACAGGAACTTGTCAGCCATCGTACGGTCCAGGCCATGGTGCGTAGGGAGCTAAATAAGGGGTTTCAAGGCCAGCTATGCCAGCTCAAGGGCAGAGTGGCACAATTAGAGGGTGAGCCTGCCCCTCCTAGACAGCCCCCAGTACAGCCACCTTTGGGGCTGTGAAGGTGCAGTGGTGGCTGCCTATGGGTGGAGACCTCCATCCCACTATTTCCATTTGGGGGCTCATGGCCTTGTGACTGCCAAAAACCCCTCCCTGTCCAAGGTGTTCCCCCCTACATGTGTCATATACTACCCCTGTATGCTGTCTTGTCTGTCATCCTACCCAACCTATCCTCCATGAGCATACCTACTCTCCTTCCCCAACATCCCACTTTCACCTTACAAAAATGGAAACAAAAGGCCAATCTGTTCCCAGAATGACTTTTGCCCCAGACATAGCTGTCCATTTCACACACGTGTCCACTAGACACATGTAACCTTTTTAATTTGCATTACAACATACTACTGTTGTCCTCACCCCTCTCTCAGGCACACAATCCTGGTATGCACATGACTCCTAAAGGTTCCAGGTACACGTGATGCAGATGACCCCAGTGTACACACGACACTACCGGTCCCTCTATGGTTACCCCATTTAACTTTTTAATGATGATGATGTTGCACACAGCACCTTGTAAGAGTACTGTTCTCACATTATGATTGGACAGGAACTGTTTTGTTAATGTAAATAAAATGCTCAAAGTAATGTATTTGGGCAATGTACAAATGTTTGGTTGTATTAATGATACATGTCTGTCTGAGGGAGTCTTGATATCACATAGGACAACACCACTACATAATACAGGAGTTGCTGGTGTTTTCCTTTTCATTCTTTTTTAATGCTTTGTTGTCATGTGGTTTGTTCTTGATATATCTATATATATATATATATATATATATATATATATATATATATATATATATATATATATGTATGTAGATATATGTGGACATAAACACACACATACATCTACATAATGAAATAATGAAATACATTTCCTATACTGTTGAATGACTGTGCTGGATGATATGTTTGTGATAACATCAGATGTCTGTATATCTGCCATGGCTTAGTGGTAAATCACATTAGCTGTGGTGTGTAGGGTCCTGGTTTCGAGCCTTGCAAAGGCCATTTATTTTGTTGCTGGGTAGAACAAGGACCATTGGATACGGAGTGATTAAGGCACTTTTAAGCAGTTGTGAGTGAGTGTGCTCTGGTTTGCGCAATGGTAAGTAGTGGTTACTTTTGGTTATAGTTCCTTACACTCAGTTACCTTCTTGATTGCTAAACCTGTGTAAGCAGTGTTTACCCCTGGGCAAACAGGCTGAAACCCGCTCACTGCTTATTAAAAGTGCTTACTCCTGCTTACCCCTGTGCTAATTTCTTTAAAAGAAAAGAAAAAAGGGTGATAGGAAAGTGGTGAAAAAGGGGCACAAAGAGGGAAAGACAGTAGACAAGGTAGCTAGGGATGTGCAGGAAGGGTGTAGAGAAGGTCCATAGCTGTCCATTTCTTCTAAAGCAACGGCTGTGCATATGCAATAAATTTGGTGGTACATTTGCAAACTCACAACCCTGAGAGAGGGGTGAGGACAACAATAGTATGTTGTGATGCCAGTTAGAAATGTTTACATGTGTCCAGTGGACACGTGTGTGAAATGGACAGCTATGTATGGGGCGTGCTTTTTTTGCAGGAAAAGATTGCCTTTCTTATCTTTTATTTTTAGGTGAGAGTGGGATGTTGAGGAAGGAGAGTAGGTATGATCAGGGAGGATAGGTTGGGTAGGATGACAGACAAGACAAGCGTACAGGGGCGGTATATGACACATGTGGGGGGAACACCTTGAATGGGGAGGGGTGTTTGAAAGTCACAAGCCCATGAGCCCACAAATGGATACAGTGGGGCTGAGGTCCCTAACCATGGGCAGTCACCACTGCACCTTCACAGCCCAGAAGGTGGCTGTGCTGGGGGCGGTGTAGGAGGGGCAGGCTCACCCTCTAGTTGTGCCACTCGCCCTCAAGCTGGCGTAGGGAGTCTCAAATACCCCTGTCGAGCTCCCTACGCACCACGGCCAAGACCGTAGCACGGGTGACAGGTTCCTGTCTGCTCCCGCTCATGGGGGGGGGGTGAGCCCCATACCCTGCGGCGGTTCCACCCAAAGGTGGTGCAGGGTCAACGGATGAGGAGGTCCCAGGCTGGGCCCCAGATGTGCTGGTGCCTGGTGCCATGGCCAGCTGAGGTGGGAAAGGTGGGTTCGCTGGGACCAGCCTTCCCATATGAGCTATGTTGTCGCATGTTTAAGGCAGATATGGGTTAGTAATAGTCAGCAGCATTCACGATTAGTTATAGCAGCATGCATAGGTTCATAGGTTCATAGGTTCATATGTTCATACTAGGCTATCTGCCCTAGGGCATTTATAAGCCTAGCCAGAGTGTGTTTGGCTTTCCCATTTTAAATTAATTTTGCTATGCCTGTTTTTGAGGTTAGTATACTGTGCCTCTGTCTAACAGTGACACAGAAGTGATAGCCGGGGTAAACCTACAATCTCCCATCCACTCGTCAAGATTCCTCTTGAAGAGAGTCAATGTGGGACTCTGCCTAACCTGGACTGGGATTTTATTCCAGAGTGAAGGGAGCCTCTGGGTTATGAATCTGTCCCTCCAGCATGTCCTATTTATTTCAGTGCTGAGGTTCAAGTCTCTCGGGCGTAGCTCGATGGGATTTGGATTTTCTGAGGTGCAGCATGTCCATTAATTTCGGGTTGGACATGGCTTTATACGTCAGGCACAGATCGCCTCTGAGCAGGCGGTATGCCACTGAGTAGAGCTGGAGTTTCTTTAACCGGGCAGCATATGGCATCTGTTTGAGCCCTTTGATCCTCTTGGTGAGGTACTTTTGGGGTCTTTCCAGTTGCTGCAGGTGTCTGGTAAGGTACATCCCAAAAGGGGCATTGTACTCAATTATGGGCCTGATGAGGGATGAGTAAAGAGGCACGATGACCTCTCCTGATCTAGATGTGAATCCCTTCATGATTAGGTGGGCTATATAAAATGTTTTCCTAACCACTTTGGCCACGTGGTTGTCAAATGAGAGATTGCTATCAACTTGGGTCCCCAGGTCCCTAATGACTTCTTCTGTACTTAATGGATTACCACCTATGTGGTAATTTGTGGGCACTTTGTTTTGCCAAAGGGATGACTATACACTTTTGGCATTTAGCTTGAGGCCATGGCTCTGGCACCAGTTGTCTGTTTCTATGAGGCCCTTTTGGAGGATGCTTGTGTTGGCTGGAGAGTTGATTATGGCATCCAGTTTGCAGTCATCTGCGAACTTGGTCAGCCACAGTCCTTCCGTGTTGGCATGTAGCGCCGATAAATATATACCGAACAAGAGAGGTCCCAGGACTGAGCCTTGTGGGACGCCACTTGTAACTGGTTTGGAGTCTGACATGGCTCCAGCAATTCTAACCATGTGGGTTCTGTCCTTGAGCCAGTTTGCAACCCATCTAGTGACATAGGGGTTTATATTTAAGCTGGTGAGCTTATCTATAATGCCCGAGTGGGGTATTGTATCGAAGGCTTTTGCGAGGTCCAGGTAGGCTGTGTGGACCACCTTCCCCTCGTCAATGGCCTTGGTGACTGTTTCAAAGAAATTGACCAGGTTTAAGAGGCAGGATCTGCACTTAACAAAGCCAAATTGGGTAGGATCCAGTGTCTGTAGGTCCCCAATATCTTTATTTATGAGGTCCATGGTGATCCTTTCCATAGCTTTGCAGACCAAGCTAGTCAGGCTTATGGGGCGATAGTTTCCAGGATCCGTTGAGGCACCACCTTTGTGGAGAGGGACCACTGTTGCTGTACGCCACTCTTTGGGTACATAGGTATTCATTAGGTATTCCCATTACTCAGGGCACCAGATATAAATAGTTGCAGAGCAGGCAGAACACATGCATATATGGGTAAACAGTGGCCATTACAACAACATGCAGATTTCATTGATGGCAACAGGCCACCAATATGGGAGTATTTTAACATGGCACATGCATAGAAACAGATGTGAATATTTATAAAACAATAGGACATATGTCGCAACAAAGGTTAGAAGTGTAGACCTACCAATGAGTTGTGTAAATCGGTTATGTTTGCACATATGGTAGGGTTGAGAGAGAGAGAGAGTTCAATTAACAACTAATAAAGCCTTGTAGTTTTCATAACATTCATAGTCACTGCAGTGGTCTGTCCCTTACATGTATTATTAGACTACCCAATGGCGTTATATTGTACAATGGTATGTTTGTAGAGTAGTATGTACGGGACCTGTTTCTTATGTACAGGCTTGACAAGATGCAGGTGTTAATGCAACATGTTTTGAGACTGCTGTCATACACTTTGGGTGATATGCTGGGATGACAGGTATGTTTGCATGTACATTCTCTGACTATGTACAAGTCTGACTATCAGTTATATGTCATTAACAGCTGCCTACATTTCTTGGATCATCACACCAATTTGTCAGGGGAACAGGGCAAAAGGCAGGTGATGCGGGCCATTTATCAGGACATACTGGGCAAATTGGAACAGTTGAGGGGTATGAATATGCATACCACTCTCTATTTGAGCATTCTAGCAAAATCTGTACAGTTGTTAAGTGTAAATATGCATACAGATTTCTCAATGAACATTCTAACAAACTGTGTGCAGTTGCGTGGAATGATTATGCATACAACTTACTAGCGCTCCTGGGATCCAAAGCCCTGCTGTGTGTGACTAAAGCATTACAGTTTAGCTCACTGTACACTATGCTATCAGTCAATTGTTGTGAGGCTTTGCAATGTATTCTGTCTAATATGAATAACCTGTTTACACTTCCAACATTGTTATGCAGCACTTCATACACATTTTATCTGCATACCACAGTGTGGGTAACACTGTTTTGTACAACAGTACTATTTAATAACTGCAACAGTACAACAACATATGACTGCAGAGTAAACAGAAGCAATGCAGGGATTACACCTTTATTCGCAGCATATTACACAATTCTGTATACTGGTACAACACTTTCTGAGGCTCTTACATTTATTTGTTATGACAGTACATGCAGGCTATTTACTAACCTGCCTTGCGACACATCCTTTGCAGCCTAGCATCATAGGCTTGCTGGTTCACAGCACACTCATCTGCAGCTGTCAGAGAAGTACAGTGATATTTAGCCATACCTATCCATAGTATACACAAGCTAGGCAATTATTAACTACGTAGTGGAAGGAGTACTTACTCAGTTCTGGGGCATTCTGCATCTGCCTTGCTTCCTGGCTCCACTGTTCCAGGACATCCCCCCTCCACCGCTTCAGGTCTGCATGGTGGTGCCTGACCTGCTTACCAGTCTGGGGGATACCTGTAGCACTAGTGAGGTCACGGGCGAGACTGTCCCAGCCTTCCATTTTGTACTGTGAGCCCTGGTACTGGCCCTGCAGTAGTCTTCTGTCATGGTGCTTTACAGGAGCCATACCATGAATTTGGTCTCCTGGATGCCCCAGCTAAAGCGAGTGCCTTCTCCCACTCCAGCCATTCTGCCTGCAGGGGGATGCTACAACCAGTTATGAGCCGTATTCCCGCCTCTTTGGTTTAAGTAGGGCCAGATTCCCGCACTTTTCCGTAATTGGCCAGTTTCAAAAAGGCTAAGCTATGGGCACACCTGCTTACTTCAAGTTGGCACTCCTTAAAGAGGTGTACCTGTGGGCATATTGTATTGACTTTCCTACAGATTGCTTACAGTTACTTAGTTGGACTGTGCTGCGATTAGCATTGTTTATTGCTTATCTAGCATTATATTTGCCTTTTGTCAATGACGTCTTACTCATCACAAGTTATATATGTGTCTGATATCCGTCATTCATGTTTACATACACTGTATGGGGTCCTGGGGACTTTATACCTTTATTACAGTGACACCTCAACTCTATGTTTACTGCAGTACTCCAATTCACATATTTATGGTCTGTGGCAGGTTATAGCACATTAAACTGTACATAGATTCAGTTCACATATTTGATTTGATTTCCCTGTTGTGAGGATTAGTTTGCTGATACCTCCTTTATATGTATTGCTATCATGGTTTAGTGGTTTACTTCTATGACAGTGATGTACAGGGTCCAGAGTTCTAGCCTTGCAGAATCTGGTTATTTTGTTGCTGGCCAGAACACGAGCTGTTGGGTACAGAGTGATTAAGGCACTTTAAAGCAGCTGTGATCGGGTGTGCGCGGCTTTGCGCGGAGCTAAGCAATGCTAACCTCCGGATACAGTTTCTTACACTCAGTTAGCCTCTACATTGGTTCATCAGTGTGATACTCGCATACCAGCACCCAAACAGGCTTACACCTACTTGCTCCTGCACTTGCAAATGCACTACATTTGGTGTTTGCATCTAACACTCACACCCCTGGGTGGGGGGTGAGGACTATGATAATACCTTCTGATGCCTATTACATTGGCTTATATGCCTACAGTGGGGTGTTGCGGTCATGTGTTCGTAGGTGTTGTGTAGTGGGTTATGCAACAACACATATGGTCATACCGTACTTAGCCATTTAAACTGGACTGTGCTGTGGTGGGACCCATATCGGGAATGGCTGCCCATTAGGCGTAAGCATGCTGGTCGACTGTACAGAATCCATGGCCTGGCCAGAGTTTGCTTCATACTATTGATGTGTTCCTCTTACAATCTGCACCTGTCTGGCAAATACCTGGGAACTGGCACCATTAAATACAGACAAATAATTGGGTTTAGGACCCTACATCCTTCAGCCAAGTCATGCTAATGCATACCTATTATTCTATCAGCTTTCTAAGGTTGTAAGTGGAATATGTGCTTTCTGTCCCTATCAGACCTCTCAAACAAGTGGGGGCAAATTTCAACTGAATCAGGGACAAGTCAAGAAACACTTAGGGACAATCAGGGACACTTTTAAAATATTAGTGCTATTAACTTGAAACATTGACAGAATCAGAGCATGTGAATTAATACACATTTTCTAAAGTAAAAGGAGTTTATAATACTTAATTATTGTCATTATTCATTAAGTGTAATTCACCACCTTTCCTCCAAACGTCACTAGTTTTAGGAGGGATTAAGAGAGACAGAGTTAAAATTTGAGTCAAAATCAGGGACGTCCCTGAAAATCACGGACAATTGAGAGGTATGGTCCCTATTTGTTCCCCCAATGGTTTATGCCCTGTCCAGTGGATTTGCTCTTAGGGGTTGAGAGGTATGGGCGTAAGCTCTGCCCATTTTGGAATATTACTTACATCCCCGGGGTGGTCCTAATACAACTGCACCAGCCAACACCTGCACGCCTAGGCCCATAATTGCATACCCATAGTTCCCCCACCTGCCCCTCCTCTACAGCACTCATCCTTACTGTGGGAGCAGGTGGAGTCTAACCACACCACTACACACTGCCCACTCTCTGCGTGTCAGGACCCATGTCGTACGTTGTGTCGACCCATGGGTTATCAGGCTTGCACAACCTACTGGTATGTGTACGTCTACAGCCTGGTTTGATGACGCATGACAGGAACTAACTCCAATGATCTGTAATTTTTGGGGTGTTCCACAAGGGACATTGATGTCGTTGTTTCAAGATTAGACCTGGCAGGTCTCTCCCACTGGTAGTATCCTGCCTGTGGTCTGGGAAGCAGTGGTGTGTTTACTTTTATTGTGTGTCTGTATGTTTCACCAGTCTAGCTGGGGGGGGGGGGGGGGGTTGATGCTATGTGTTACACATTTGTTATTGGACCCCTCACCCCCATATGCACGGCCTGTGAACATATGTAATTCGTAACTGTTATATCATATCCTAGCTATATACATTATATTTACACACACACACACACACACACACACACACATATATATATATATATATATATATATATATATATATATATATATATACATTACTATATACACATATATCTGTATATGTATACATGCATGTATATATTTATATATTGCTGCATATATATATCTAACGACATATGGGTGTATGGGTGTCTGCATATGTATATATCTATATGTGGGTATGTATATGTATTCTGTCTCTGTATGTATACATTTGTACTGCGGAGAGGGAGAGGTAGATTACACTTTGCTGCAGTTGGACTCGTAACAGGTGTGGCTGCTCATTGGCTGACGCCTCTGCCCAATGAACACTTTTGCTTACATCCCTGGGGCTGTCCATATAGACCCACATCAGCCAACACTTGCACACCTAGACCCATAACTAGCTACCCATAGTTCCCTCACCTGCACCTCCTCTATAGCACCCATTCTTACTCTGGGTGCTGGTCGGGTCTGAACACACCACTACACGCTGCCCACTCTCCACTTCACGGGACCCATGTCATACGTTGTCGCGACCCATGGGTCATCAGGCTTTCCCACCCTTATATTTCGGGTATGTACACACCCCAGCCAAAACGTTCGGCGTGTCTCCATCTTTTGGTTATATGTCAATTTTTGGGGCGTCCCACAAGGGACACTCCTGTCTGTGTTCCAAGATTAGATTTCATGGGTGCACTGTGTACCCCTCCTGGTTGTATCCTGCCTATGGTCTGGGGAGCAGTGGACTAATTACATTGTTTACGGGTTTGTGTGTATGTTTCCTCTGTTCGGCTGTGGGGGGGGTCATGCTACGTGTTACATGTTTCTTGCTTGGGCCCCTCACTTCCATTGGCATAGCTTGTGTCTTGTGTGCTGTTTCCTATCATAGGTGTATATCTGTGTATATCTACGCACACACATCCACACACACACACACACACACACACACACACACACACACACACATACACACACACATATATATATATATATATATATATATATATATATATATATATATATATATATACATATATATATATATATATATATATATATATATATATATATATATATATATATATATATATGTCTGCAACCATATGTATATATATATATATATATATATATATATATATATATATATATATATGTCTGCTAGGGTTGCTACCTTTTCAGATAGCCAAAGTGGGACAATTGTGGTACAAACATCAGATTTTGCAGGCCAAAACGTGCCCACGGCCAGTACAAGGGACAGAACTTCACTTTTTTACCTAAATAAAAGCTTATTCTTGTAGCATTTTAGTTGCTTATTCTGTTTCTTATACCATTTAGGTGTTTCAGATACAGAATAACTGTTTTATGCAACTATTACATAAAATATAGGAAATAATTTTGCCCTAATATTTCAGGACAGTTGCCATTCTTACAATATTTTTGCAGGACACAACTGCTCAAAGAGGGACTGTCCCTCGCAAAGTGGGACAGGTGGTAACCCTATGTAAGGCAATGCATACCCCCGCGCAGATGCACTTAAACACGCTTACTGGTGCTTATTTATGCTTAAACCTGCTTACTAGTGCCTTATTCATTATGTCACTGACACTTCGCTCCAGTTCACTTTTAATTGTTATTATGCAGGTTATACAGCAGACAGATGTCGAAATATGTTCATATACAGCTTACCAATGGAAAATAGTATGTGCTGCAGTGGGATTCAGAACGGGAATGTCTGTTCGTTAGGTGGATGCTCTAACCACTACATTATTACTGTGCTGCTTCATTTGCATATATACCCATATACCCATGACTCCTAGCTCCCCAAACACCCACCCCAACACTACATTAACACATCAGTCATCCATTCTCCAGTTGGATACACGGTGTATCCACACCACTACACATTGGCCGCTCCCTGCTCCTGTAGACCCATCCCATGGGTTAACTCACTCCACGTATCCTCAGACATCCCAAACTATTAGTCCACAAACATTGGTGAAATGAGTGACCAATAGGACACTATTCGCAATTTTTGGGTTGTCTCACCTGGGACACACATGTCTTTATTTCAAGATTAGACTCTATAGTTCATTACATCATTACTCCCATTAATATGACACTACAATAAGTTAATAGGTATGACTATGTGGTAACGCACACATTACACTTGAGAGCTAATCATTTACGAGTTCGGCAAAATTATTTTACAATTAGGACCAGTTTAGTGATTGCCGTTGCCATAGCAGGCAGATCACAGGAATGATTCCATGTGTGAGAAAGTCCTCACATTTGATTTTTTGAGAACAGCACTGACTTCGGACATTGTACACACTTCTGCATTTTAGCAGTTATGTCCCTTCCTTCTTATGCACATACTATTATTCTATCCACTGTCAAGGTTTGTATGGGCACTTTCATGTTATTTATGTCTGCAAAAGGAATGATTGTGTTACAGGAAATGTACTTCTACATATAGATGTATGCATGTGTGTATGCATATATACTTATAACGAACTCGCTGACCTCCACGAGATGGGCCAGTTAAAACCAGGCCATCCAACCCTGACACTCCTAGGGTTACCACCTGTCCCACTTTGCGAGGGACAGTCCCACTTT
Source organism: Protopterus annectens (assembly GCF_019279795.1). Lineage (NCBI taxonomy): Eukaryota > Metazoa > Chordata > Ceratodontiformes > Protopteridae > Protopterus > Protopterus annectens. The sequence continues at coordinate 941,272,911 of NC_056728.1, read as the reverse complement.
GGGCAGTTGTGTCCTGCAAAAAAAAATTGTAAAAATGGCAAATGTCCTGAGATTTTATAACAAGATTATTTCCTATATTTTATGTAATAGTTGCATAAAACAGTTATGCTGTACCTGAAACACCTAAATGTTATAAGAAATAGAATAAGCAACTAAAATGTTACAAGAATAACCTTTTATTTAGGAAAAAAAGTGAAGTTATGTCCTTTGTACTGGCCATGGGTATGTTTTAGCCTGCAAAATCTGATGTTTGTGCCAAAAGTGTCCCACTTTGGGCATTTGAAAAGGTGACAACCCTAGACACACCTGGATCCATAATTTCATACCCATAGTTCCTCCACCCCACCCGAGTTCGACATACATGCAAACCATCCATTTTCCGGTTGCTATCACAGCCATGACACACCTCCACACATTGCCCTCTCCCCAGCATTAGGGGCCCTAAACGTATGTTGTCCCAACCCATGTATTATCAGGCTCTCCCACCATTTAGTCCTTGAACATACCTGCCCTTGCTTGTGTAATGATCAGAGGTCCAACCATCCTAACAATTTTTGGGTAGTCCCACCAGGGACTACCCTGTGATTGTTTATAAAGTAGACTTAGTAGATCGGCAATGTTACTCCCACTGGTAGTATCCTGCCTGTGGTGTGAGTAGCAGTGCTTTGCTCACCCCTGCCCAGCTGGGTATGACATACACTGACAGCATTAAATAATACTGGAGTTGCTCTTGATTCCCTTCTCATTCTTTTTGTATGCTTTATTGTTACGATGTTCATTCTTCATAGATATATATATATATATATATATATATATATATATATATATATTATATATCTGTACATACACATGCACATACATCTACATAAGTATATACATTTCCTATGCTGGGCACTGCTTATACCCGCGCAAGCACACTCAGACTTGCTTACTGGTACTTATATATGTTTTCTACTGCTTATTTGTGCTTACGCCTGCTTACTAATGCCTTATTCATTATGACACTACCACTTTGATTGCATGGCATTAGTTAAACATTTCATGCGGTACTCCAGTTCACATTTACATGTTATTATGTAAGTTATACAGAAAAACGACATTCCACATGGAAAATGATATGTGCTATAGCTGGCCTCGAACCGTGCATGCTTGCTCATTAGGCGGATACTCTAACCATTACACTATTGATGTTAACATTAATTGTGCATGTTTTTCTTTATTTGGTTGATTTTGATGTGTAAGCTACGCTAAGCAGGGGGCAGCGACTCGCAAACATGCTGTGCTTTGCTTACACTTTTGATATTGAAGCAATACAAATGTAAAATAGGGAAACAGGAACTCTAATTGTGAATGTTCTGGTGACGGGGCTCAACATTCCGCTATGTGCTTGTGTGTTTACTACTTTGATTTTACTTTAGTGTTCGTGGACACTCTTGTATGCTTAGCATACATTTCAGTATCCACGGACACTGAATTAATTGCTTACTATTAGAGGCGGGCTCTAATAGTAAGCATAGTAGGTTATGCAACTGTGGGGGCATGTTTCCACCTCCATAGAGCACTTGAACACGCCCCCTGCACTCACACACGTTTCCTGTGCACGTCGTGGGTGCGGCAGCGTGCTCTCATAAATATTCATATGGCACTGCTGCACCATCTGTAATGGGGAAGCTTGGTGCAAGGCTAAAACCGTCCTTGCGCCGAGCTTCATGAATCCCAGGGTATGTTTTTACTAGTGTTTTATCATCTGATGAAAGGATTTACCTGAAAGAGCTTATGATACTGCTTTTATTGTTTTAATAAAGTGAAGTTGCTTCATACACAGCATGGTGGTACTTGCCTTACTTTTGGATTTACTATTTGGATTTTTTTGGCAGTACTTTCAGTGGAAGGAGTCTTTTACTTTTTGTTCTTATCTCATATAAATGCTCATAGATTCTCTCTTATTTTTTACATATTGCTTCTATATGTAATTGATTTATTATTTTGTCACTTTACTGAATATGAACATTTTAGGAATTATAGTATACAGCTTTAAATGGCTTCTGATTCAATGGGGGCTTGGTGGTCATGTGATTTATTCATTTGTCATTTATTGGTATTTGTAGAAGCAATTGGTATAAATAATGGCGGGAGTTTAAACGTTTTTATCTGATGAAGTTTGTTTATGGTGAAAAACGAAAGCACTCATGCTATTGTTGATTAAAACAATTTTGGATTGAAGAACATGGGGTCAACTGAGTTCCTAGCTTTAACAATTCATGTGGGATACAGTTCGGACTTCAATATGACTAACGTACCTTGGCTGCTGCAACATACAGGACCAGGACCATATTCTGATATTTAATATGAAATTCACTCTGATACTTGGTGTTTTAAATGGTGATGGAGTAAGGTCATTACATCTATTGTATGGTAGTTATTTTAGAAAAAATTACTATCAAATAAGCAATGAGTTTAGAAACAATGATTCTAATTGGAAGTGTAGTCACTGAACCATAATATGGCTGAAATTAATAAATCTAGAATAGTGCTTCCTAAAATTCATTGTAAATAAGTCAGAATATGATGTAAAAGAACACTTGAGAAGCTTACCCTTATAAATACTACAAGCATTGGTATAAAGTAATTATGAAAAAATATATAAAATAGTGACTCATAGAAGACCCTTCAAAAAGATAAATACAAGCATCTACTATTCAGAAAGTTTTAAAAAACAGAAAAAATATAATAGCAAAAAAAAAAAAAAAAACCTGCACCAATTTATTTATTTATTATTTGCTCAACTGGTAAGTCGACTGGTCTATCGACCCTTTTTAGTCACAACCTGAGAAAGCTGCAAATACATCAAGGTCTTCCAATCAAAGATATTATATACCAAATAAGAACATTGAAAAATACAGAACATAATTATAAAGCTGGCTGCAGCTATGATACAATTAAAATAACAAGCCAGAGTCCACTGAGAAAAGCAAGAATATATATAAAATGCAAGTACATATATAAAATGCAAGCTAAGGTATGTATAAAGTACAATGCAAATCATGCACATATTGCATAAACTCCTATATGCATGTAAAATATATGCATATAGAATGTCACATTAAAATGCTGAGAAAAGTTTCTTAAATGTATTATGTTATTCATGATATGAGATGGTAAGTTACCTAACCATTGTCATGGTAACAGTTGCAGGTAGATTCAGTAATGTGATGTTCTGTGAATGCATCTTTTGAAGCTTTTAAGGGTTTCTAGATTTTTGATGTCTGTAGGCAAGTAATTCCAGGTGGCAATTCCAGGAGAGAGAAGGCTGTCTCGCCTACAGCAGTTTTAAATGGAGGGTGTACTAGAGAGAAATTGTTCTGTGCATGTCTGTGTACATTAGGGTTATCTTGTAGAGGTAATTTCACTCTAAAAGGGGGGTAGTAGCCATATTTTAACACTTTGTAAATTAGAATACTTGGAAGAAAAGTGCCCCTATGAGGAGTTGAAAGTCGTTTGGAACTTTTTAGCAAATTGCAATAGTGTATCTGGGAGTCTGGTACTAGAATTAATCTGCAGGTTTTATTCAAAGAACTTGGTATTCTGTGAGTACTATGGGCTGAATGCATAATGAGAAAAGAAAGTTCATATGCAAGTTTGGGTATTAAAATATTTTTAACAATGGCCCTGTGAGCAGTGGGTGAAAGGAGGTGACTGATCTTGTGACATAGTTTTAATTGAGCAAGGGCTTTATTACTAAATTTGTATGTGTGCTAAAGGAGAGGGAATGGTTGATTATTAGGGCTAGGTACCTCTGTTCAGTGACATTAGGTGCTATCCCATTAATATCTGTTAAAAGAATAGGTGGAATAATGACTAGTTTATTGACTGAAGCAAAGACCATGACATTGCTTTCTTAGGGTAAATTAGTATTTTGTTAGCAGTAGAACAGGTGCATAACTGAATGAAATTGTCCTGTACCTTGGTTTGCAGGTCAGAGTGGCTAGTACTGGATTGCAGGAGCAGCATGTCATCTGCATACATTATGATTTGGTAATTCTAGGGGGAGATCATTAACAAAGAGCAAGAGATAGAAGATAATAAGACTTAGCACACACCCTTGTGGTACACCTGTATAAAGTTTACTATCAGCAGAGGATGGGACATTGCTGTGGATGCGGAAGGGTCTGTCTTTTAGATAGCTGCAAAACCACAAATAGTGTTATCTACTAAATTAAGTCATTTGAGTTGGTTGAGAAGAAGGATAAGGTTGACTTTCAAAAGTTTTTGTCATATCAGCTCAAAGACCTGCAGTCATAAGTCCCTTATTCAGGTCTCAATAAATGTTATCAGTGGCCAGTACCAGGGCAGTAAAGGTAGTGAAGGCATTGTGAAAGCCATGCTGTGCATCATATAACAGACCACAGCTGTTAATGTGCTTAATTAGTTGCTTATAAAAAAGTTTTTTTCAAATATTTTGAAAGTAGGCTTCAGGGTATTGTTGAGTTTAAGAAGTAAGGATTTTGTCTGTATTACTGAAATTTCAGAGAAGTGTAAAGTTGCTACATAAAATGCTAGGGTATATCAATCAAAGGATGATGGTTTGTATTTTGTGCTGATGGGAAGGCAAATTTTTGGAAAGTCTTTAGTTATGTTAGTTATGGTGGAGTGCAAAAAGTGAGTATAATCATTCTAAAAGGTGGAGTGATTCAATGTTATTGGTGCATTTTTGACAGCTGAAGAGTTATTTAATGCCCTTGTTAAGCATTTTGTTTCTTTACAAAACTGATTAGGTCTAGACTAGTTTACTTCCTGTTTTTGTCTAAGGTACAGGGCTTTTGCAGTATTTGTAGCAATTCTTGTTTCTTTCCTCAGTCTCAGAAAGTTTGGTATAGCTCAGTATTGTTGGCGTTCCATTTCCAGTTCTTCCAGTTAAAGCAGAAAAAAGCTGCAAAACAATAACACTGGCAAAGAAGCAAACCGAGGTAAAGGTATACACCTGGGTTTAGATGTATGTACAAGACAGGACATTTACAGATAGTGTGCATTACAGATCAATGAAAAGGACAATGGTCCTTTTTAAAACAAATGTTGGATCCTGGGTAGGGGGGTGGGGGGAGAAAATAGGACTGCATCTAAGTGTCCTCAAAATAGGAAGGGTCTAAGTAAACGATCAACATAGTTATTTTGGATGGAGTAGCATAATTAGCATGGTGTAAAAGAAAGCTTTATAAGGTTTTATGCCTTAAAAAGTAGAGAAGACAGCATTTTAGTTATAAAGGCTGCCCATCAAAACTTTCTGGAGCATGTTAAAAGCAAATTGATAGCTGCATACAGGCAGTGTATGAACTAAAAAGAAGTACAGAACTAACTAAAGAAACAAGCTACCCTCAGAGAATCACAACATCAATAGGCTGTACAACAGAAGGAAGAAATTCATGGCAAAAATTAGGAGGTGCAGAACCCAGCGGGATAAAAGCATTCTCGTCAAACTAAGCAAACAACTCACAGGACAAATAAAGTCTACCAAAGTCAAATCTGAAGTAAATTTGCAATGGGTACCAAAGTCAAATTTGAGATAAATTTGACCTCCTAGGCCAAGGACAAACACAAGGCATTTTTAGCTGTGTCTGCAACCTCAAAGGCAATACGCAATTGTGTGCAGAACTCATTGTAAATGGAGCCACCTATACTGAGCCAGAAGATATAGCAAACCTACCAATTGACAAATTCAGCTCCAACTTTACCCCTCTCTCCCCTCAACCTTCCCTCAGGAAATGCTATCAAATATAACTCCCCCTGCTATCACTAGGGAACAAGTTCTTAATGTTCTCTCTAAGGCCAAACACACTGCATTAGCAGGCCCAGACAATATCCCAAGATGCCTTCTAAATAGCATGAAACATGACCTATCAGGCCATCTGGAATTGCTATTTAACTGTAGCCTCGAAACAGGCTTCATGCCTCATGAATGGAGAACAGCAACAGTCATCCCTCTGCACAAAGGTGGGTCATCTAAGTACCCTAGAAACTACAGACCCATAAGTCTCACTAGTCTCATATGCAAAGCCACGGGAAGAATTATCATGGAAATGATTAATAATGACATAGGAAGCCTCCAGACACTGGACTCAACCCAATTTGGTTTTGTCAAGGGCAGGTCATGCCTACTCAGCCTAGTAGACTTATTTGAGAAGGTCACCAATGCAGTGGATGACAGAATGGTTCACACTGCCTACCTTGACCTGACTAAAGCATTTGACACAATCTCCCACTCATGCATTGTTTACAGACTTAAGAGGTTAGGTACAAACCCTTATGTCACCTGGTGGATAACCAGCTGGTTCACGGACAGGACACACAAAGTTAGAACAGGGGAGTCCACCTCTACAAATAGGCAAGTCACAAGAAGAGTCCTTCAGAGATTCATCTTGGGATTGCTTCTTTTTGGTATTTACTTCTCTGAAGCCAAGACCAATGTCAATGGCCTCTGGCTGACTAAATTTGCAGATGACTGTAAATTAGAAACTGTCATTGAATCATTCACCAACACAAATGTTCTCCAGGAAGGGCAGACACAAGCAAATGACTGGTGCTAGAACCATGACTAAAACTAAATGCCAAGAAATGCATAATAGTATCCTTTGGGAAGTCATCCAACCCTGGTAACTATCATATTGACAACACACCCTTAGAGTTGACCCAGTAGTCAGGGATTTGGGGACAGACATAGACAATAGCCTAGCCTTTAATCATCACATGTCTATAGTAATGATGAAATCATTCTACGTTGTGCAACTTACAGAGGTATGGCATTTAGGCCCAAGTAAATCATTGTTCCACTGCATTTGGCATTCATCAGCCTATCATTGAGTACAATCCCCCCTTAAGTATGTACCTAACTAGGCACATCCGACAATTGGAACATACACAGTGGTTCCTCACTAAAAGAATACAAGATGTAAGTAATTTGTCCAATGCAGACTGCTTCAAGGCCCTATCCCTGTATTTTTTTTTCTATAGGCTGTTGAAGGGAGGTCTATGCCAGGCATACAAGGCATTGTCAGACCCCACACTGATGGACTACCTTCATATCCACAAAACAAACAGCACCAGAATTACCCATTCTAAAAACCTTGCCTTTGTTATAAATAAGACCAGTTGGAGAGACAGGTATGTATCCCAGAGGGGTCTAGGACTAATGATCACCTACACATTTCAACGAAACTGAAACAGGCTAGCACACTTTCACAAATGTTCATGTTTTTTTATACTTTTTATACCAGACTCAGTATTTACCTGCTGGAGCTTTCTTTTTTTCTTTTCTATTGTACTAACCTTGGTAACCTTGGTAGACAAATATAAAATGAATAGCTAAATGTATGGACACGGCCTAATGATAAACAACAAAATATCCAAGAACAGACAGAAAACTGAAACATCAATAGATAACACTGAATAGGTTGAAAAAATATAGCACAACTGAATGGGACTCTAGAAAAGGCATGTAGTAGAGCATTTGGGGAAGTACAATAGCTTAGCAGGTCAGGTTTTAGAAGATAGGTGGGAATGATGGGAGTACTGCATTTTATTGAATGTTCTTTTATCAAAAGGAATTATCAGCCAAACAAAATGCATTAATCAAACCTTTCTACTTACTAGTAGGTTTTAATGCTTTTTAATGCTATTTGGTTTGCTAGAATGACATTCTGTATTTAGCCATATATCCAGAAAGGTATCCTAGACAAATTCAAGAAACACTGAAGAGAAATTAGTAAGAAAGAAATGCAAAATAAGGAATGTTTTTTATGAAGAAGTTGAAGCACTAGAAAATATTTGTTATGGGAAGGTTGAATAAGAATATGTTGAACAACTTTGTAGCATGCAAGGATGCATGTAGGAAAAGAGACTTACAACATTCATTCTTACATTCACTGATTATTAATCCAGTTCAGGGATATAATGGAGCAAGGGTTTATCTCAGCATTCAAATGTGAGACAGGTAGAAATATTACACCTGGATTGAATGTCAGTCTAATACAAACTGCCTAAGGACAATTTGAAGGATTAACAATTCAGTTTATGGCATGACTTTTGAGATGGAGAAAAACTAGAGAACCTGGCAAAAACCCATGAAACTGACAGACACACACACACTCACAACAATATGCCAATCCCACAAAGAAAGCACCCCAGCAGAGAACTAAAGTGAAGAATCAATCAGTGTGAGGCCGTAATGTTAACCACTGCACCAGTGTAGCACCTTAGCATGTTTTTGTTTAGATGTAGTAGGCAGTAATGTATTTGTAATTCACTAAATACAAATTTAAATGTGAAAGGTAAAGTAAGATTGCATAAATTACATTACTTTTTGATTATATGATAAAATGATAAGCTGAGAGTCACAGATAATACTACAATGTTATCTGTACATGGTATGTTTGGTTTGACTGGAGTGACCATATCTTGTATAAAAAAACATGGAATAATTTGACCTTTTGTAAGCAGGTAATAGAATTCTTTTGGCATTAGAGAAGAGGTGAATGTTGTTTTAATTTTTTTTAATAATGTAAATGAACTTTGAAAACACATGTTATATTGCATTAGAATGACACAATATTATAATCGACGTACAAATGCTGGTTTGAGGTGCTGACTAAAACTGTCCCATTCCTTTTTTAATTGTACCATGGAATATTTAATTTTCCCATAATGTGATACTGACTCAGTCAGTTGAGGCCTGCATTTAGTATCTGTTATTAGGCCTGGCACCTCAGCAATGCAGCACCCCCAGTGCTGCACTGTTGTATTGGCATTAGTAAATGAATCCAGGCAGCAAATGTGGGGGGTGGGGACACCTCACACTTTATGATTTTCAAGCTGCAAAGGTAGATGTATTACCTGCTGAGCTGCTGACACAGAGAGATTGTCTCAATGAAATTTAAAGAAATGAACACAATCTATCTTTTACAGCTGCTGGTTTACATTCCTTTGTATCACATTACTTTGAATTCATTCCTTTCTGCATTCTAATATTGATATTGCTCCCATCCTCCAGTAAAGAAAGGGTAGCACAGTATGCCAACAGAATGAAAGCACTTTAATTACATAAACTTTTATTTACTGATGTTTTCAAATGTTCTAAGATATAATGGCTTGAATTCTGAACGGCTTACCATGATCAGGAAGCCTTAACATGACCATTTTCCCACTTTGTCTAATTCTTAGACCACCCTACCATTGGTATTTTCTGCCAGTGGAAAACTCTCACTGGGAGAGCTGCATGCTAATGGAGTAATTGGGGGAACCAGCTAATGAGCACATGCTCTTCCCTGGAAAGGACAGCAGCTCCTGATTTATACAGTTGAGCCAATCATAAAATTTCACTGTTGGAGGAAAATGAATACCATCAAAAGTTGGCCATCTTCCATTCACGCCTATGGCAGTAGCTGTAGTGCAGA
>NC_056728.1:941235968-941260968 GCF_019279795.1 Protopterus annectens | reverse complement strand
CTGCTGCCATACACTATCCATTTATATTCAGTATATCCTGCTGCCATACACTGTCCATTTATATTCAGTATATCCTGCTGCCATACACTGTCCATTTATATTCAGTATATCCTGCTGCCATACACTGTCCATTTATATTCAGTATATCCTGCTGCCATACACTATCCATTTATATTCTGTATATCCTGCTGCCATACACTATCCATTTATATTCAGTATATCCTGCTGCCATACACTATCCATTTATATTCTGTATATCCTGCTGCCATACACTATCCATTTATATTCCATATATCCTGCTGCCATACACTATCCATTTATATTCCGTATATCCTGCTGCCATACACTGTCCATATATATTCCGTATATCCTGCTGCCATACACTATCCATTTATATTCAGTATATCCTGCTGCCATACACTATCCATTTATATTCAGTATATCCTGCTGCCATACACTATCCATTTATATTCAGTATATCCTGCTGCCCTACACTATCCATTTATATTCCGTATATCCTGCTGCCATACACTATCCATTTATATTCCGTATATCCTGCTGCCATACACTATCCATTTATATTCAGTATATCCTGCTGCCATACACTATCCATTTATATTCCGTATATCCTGCTGCCATACACTATCCATTAATATTCCGTATATGCTGCTGCCATACACTATCCATTTATATTCAGTATATCCTGCTGCCATACACTATCCATTTATATTCCGTATATGCTGCTGCCATACACTATCCATTTATATTCAGTATATCCTGCTGCCATACACTATCCATTTATATTCAGTATATCCTGCTGCCATACACTATCCATTTATATTCCGTATATCCTGCTGCCATACACTATCCATTTATATTCAGTATATCCTGCTGCCATACACTATCCATTTATATTCCATATATCCTGCTGCCATACACTATCCATTTATATTCCGTATATCCTGCTGCCATACACTATCCATTTATATTTCATATATCCTGCTGCCATACACTATCCATTTATATTCCATATATCCTGCTGCCATACACTATCCATTTATATTCAGTATATCCTGCTGCCATACACTGTCCATTTATATTCAGTATATCCTGCTGCCATACACTATCCATTTATATTCTGTATATCCTGCTGCCATACACTATCCATTTATATTCCGTATATCCTGCTGCCATACACTGTCCATTTATATTCAGTATATCCTGCTGCCATACACTGTCCATTTATATTCCGTATATCCTGCTGCCATACACTATCCATTTATATTCTGTATATCCTGCTGCCATACACTATCCATTTATATTCAGTATATCCTGCTACCATACACTATCCATTTATATTCAGTATATCCTGCTGCCATACACTATCCATTTATATTCAGTATATCCTGCTGCCATACACTGTCCATTTATATTCAGTATATCCTGCTGCCATACACTGTCCATTTATATTCAGTATATCCTGCTGCCATACACTGTCCATTTATATTCAGTATATCCTGCTGCCATACACTATCCATTTATATTCAGTATATCCTGCTGCCATACACTATCCATTTATATTCAGTATATCCTGCTGACATACACTATCCATTTATATTCTGTGTATCCTGCTGCCATACACTGTCCATTTATATTCCGTATATCCTGCTGCCATGCACTATCCATTTATATTCAGTATATCCTGCTGCCATACACTATCCATTTATATTCAGTATATCCTGCTGCCATACACTGTCCATTTATATTCTGTATATCCTGCTGCCATACACTGCCCATTTATATTCAGTATATCCTGCTGCCATAGACTATCCATTTATATTCCATATATCCTGCTGCCATACACTATCCATTTATATTCAGTATATCCTGCTGCCCTACACTATCCATTTATATTCAGTATATCCTGCTGCCATAGACTATCCATTTATATTCCGTATATCCTGCTGCCATACACTATCCATTTATATTCCGTATATCCTGCTGCCATACACTATCCATTTATATTCAGTATATCCTGCTGCCATACACTATCCATTTATATTCAGTATATCCTGCTGCCATACACTATCCATTTATATTCAGTATATCCTGCTGCCATACACTATCCATTTATATTCCGTATATCCTGCTGCCATACACTATCCATTTATATTCAGTATATCCTGCTGCCATACACTATCCATTTATATTCCATATATCCTGCTGCCATACACTATCCATTTATATTCCGTATCCTGCTGCCATACACTATCCATTTATATTTCATATATCCTGCTGCCATACACTATCCATTTATATTCCGTATATCCTGCTGCCATACACTATCCATTTATATTCAGTATATCCTGCTGCCATACACTGTCCATTTATATTCAGTATATCCTGCTGCCATACACTATCCATTTATATTCTGTATATCCTGCTGCCATACACTATCCATTTATATTCCGTATATCCTGCTGCCATACACTGTCCATTTATATTCAGTATATCCTGCTGCCATACACTGTCCATTTATATTCCGTATATCCTGCTGCCATACACTATCCATTTATATTCTGTATATCCTGCTGCCATACACTATCCATTTATATTCAGTATATCCTGCTGCCATACACTATCCATTTATATTCAATATATCCTGCTGCCATACACTATCCATTTATATTCAGTATATCCTGCTGCCATACACTATCCATTTATATTCAGTATATCCTGCTGCCATACACTATCCATTTATATTCAGTATATCCTGCTGCCATACACTATCCATTTATATTCAGTATATCCTGCTGCCATACACTATCCATTTATATTCAGTATATCCTGCTGCCATACACTGTCCATTTATATTCAGTATATCCTGCTGCCATACACTATCCATTTATATTCAGTATATCCTGCTGCCATACACTGTCCATTTATATTCAGTATATCCTGCTGCCATACACTATCCATTTATATTCAGTATATCCTGCTGCCATACACTATCCATTTATATTCCGTATATCCTGCTGCCATACACTATCCATTTATATTCAGTATATCCTGCTGCCATACACTATCCATTTATATTCCGTATATCCTGCTGCCATACACTATCCATTTATATTCAGTATATCCTGCTGCCATACACTATCCATTTATATTCCGTATATCCTGCTGCCATACACTATCCATTTATATTCCGTATATCCTGCTGCCATACACTGTCCATATATATTCCGTATATCCTGCTGCCATACACTATCCATTTATATTCAGTATATCCTGCTGCCATACACTATCCATTTATATTCAGTATATCCTGCTGCCATACACTATCCATTTATATTCAGTATATCCTGCTGCCATACACTGTCCATTTATATTCAGTATATCCTGCTGCCATACACTATCCATTTATATTCCGTATATCCTGCTGCCATACACTATCCATTTATATTCCGTATATCCTGCTGCCATACACTATCCATTTATATTCCGTATATCCTGCTGCCATACACTATCCATTTATATTCAGTATATCCTGCTGCCATACACTATCCATTTATCTTCCGTATATCCTGCTGCCATACACTATCCATTTATATTCCGTATATCCTGCTGCCATACACTATCCATTTATATTCTGTATATCCTGCTGCCATACACTGTCCATTTATATTCCGTATATCCTGCTGCCATACACTATCCATTTATATTCTGTATATCCTGCTGCCATACACTGTCCATTTATATTCAGTATATCCTGCTGCCATACACTGTCCATTTATATTCAGTATATCCTGCTGCCATACACTATCCATTTATATTCTGTATATCCTGCTGCCATACACTATCCATTTATATTGCGTATATCCTGCTGCCATAGACTATCCATTTATATTCAGTATATCCTGCTGCCATACACTATCCATTTATATTTCATATATCCTGCTGCCATACACTATCCATTTATATTCCGTATATCCTGCTGCCATACACTATCCATTTATATTCAGTATATCCTGCTGCCATAGACTATCCATTTATATTCCGTATATCCTGCTGCCATACACTATCCATTTATATTCAGTATATCCTGCTGCCATACGCTATCCATTTATATTCAGTATATCCTGCTGACATACACTATCCATTTATATTCAGTATATCCTGCTGCCATACACTATCCATTTATATTCAGTATATCCTGCTGCCATACACTATCCATTTATATTCAGTATATCCTGCTGCCATACACTATCCATTTATATTCAGTATATCCTGCTGCCATACACTATCCATTTATATTCTGTATATCCTGCTGCCATACACTATCCATTTATATTCAGTATATCCTGCTGCCATACACTGTCCATTTATATTCTGTATATCCTGCTGCCATACACTGTCCATTTATATTCAGTATATCCTGCTGCCATACACTGTCCATTTATATTCAGTATATCCTGCTGCCATACACTATCCATTTATATTCTGCATATCCTGCTGCCATACACTATCCATTTATATTCAGTATATCCTGCTGCCATAGACTATCCATTTATATTCCATATATCCTGCTGCCATACACTATCCATTTATATTCAGTATATCCTGCTGCCATAGACTATCCATTTATATTCCGTATATCCTGCTGCCATACACTATCCATTTATATTCAGTATATCCTGCTGCCATACACTATCCATTTATATTCCGTATATCCTGCTGCCATACACTATCCATTTATATTCAGTATATCCTGCTGCCATACACTATCCATTTATATTCAGTATATCCTGCTGCCATACACTATCCATTTATATTCAGTATATCCTGCTGCCATACACTATCCATTTATATTCAGTATATCCTGCTGCCATACACTATCCATTTATATTCAGTATATCCTGCTGCCATACACTGTCCATTTATATTCAGTATATCCTGCTGCCATACACTATCTATTTTTATTCCGTATATCCTGCTGCCATACACTATCCATTTATATTCAGTATATCCTGCTGCCATAGACTATCCATTTATATTCAGTATATCCTGCTGCCATACACTATCCATTTATATTCAGTGTATCCTGCTGCCATACACTGTCCATTTATATTCAGTATATCCTGCTGCCATACACTATCCATTTATATTCCGTATATCCTGCTGCCATACACTATCCATTTATATTCAGTATATCCTGCTGCCATACACTATCCATTTATATTCAGTATATCCTGCTGCCATACACTGTCCATTTATATTCAGTATATCCTGCTGCCATACACTATCCATTTATATTCAGTATATCCTGCTGCCATACACTATCCATTTATATTCAGTATATCCTGCTGACATACACTATCCATTTATATTCAGTATATCCTGCTGCCATACACTGTCCATTTATATTCAGTATATCCTGCTGCCATACACTATCCATTTATATTCAGTATATCCTGCTGCCATTAACTATCCATTTATATTCCGTATATCCTGCTGCCATACACTATCCATTTATATTCCGTATATCCTGCTGCCATACAGTATCCATTTATATTCCGTATATCCTGCTGCCATACACTATCCATTTATATTCCGTATATCCTGCTGCCATACACTATCCATTTATATTCCGTATATCCTGCTGCCATACACTATCCATTTATATTCAGTATATCCTGCTGCCATACACTATCCATTTATATTCCGTATATCCTGCTGCCATACACTGTCCATTTATATTCCGTATATCCTGCTGCCATACACTATCCATTTATATTCAGTATATCCTGCTGCCATACACTGTCCATTTATATTCCGTATATCCTGCTGCCATACACTATCCATTTATATTCAGTATATCCTGCTGCCATACACTATCCATTTATATTCAGTATATCCTGCTGCCATACACTATCCATTTATATTCAGTATATCCTGCTGCCATACACTATCCATTTATATTCAGTATATCCTGCTGCCATACACTATCCATTTATATTCAGTATATCCTGCTGCCATACACTATCCATTTATATTTCATATATCCTGCTGCCATACACTATCCATTTATATTCTGTATATCCTGCTGCCATACACTATCCATTTATATTCCGTATATCCTGCTGCCATACACTGTCCATTTATATTCAGTATATCCTGCTGCCATACACTGTCCATTTATATTCAGTATATCCTGCTGCCATACACTATCCATTTATATTCAGTATATCCTGCTGCCATACACTATCCATTTATATTCAGTATATCCTGTTGACATACACTATCCATTTATATTCCGTATATCCTGCTGCCATACACTATCCATTTATATTCTGTATATCCTGCTGCCATACACTATCCATTTATATTCCGTATATCCTGCTGCCATACACTATCCATTTATATTCCGTATATCCTGCTGCCATACACTATCCATTTATATTCCGTGATATCCTGCTGCCATACACTATCCATTTATATTCAGTATATCCTGCTGCCATACACTATCCATTTATATTCAGTATATCCTGCTGCCATACACTATCCATTTATATTCCGTATATCCTGCTGCCATACACTATCCATTTATATTCAGTATATCCTGCTGCCATACACTATCCATTTATATTCCGTATATCCTGCTGCCATACACTATCCATTTATATTCAGTATATCCTGCTGCCATACACTATCCATTTATATTCAGTATATCCTGCTGCCATACACTATCCATTTATATTCAGTATATCCTGCTGCCATACACTATCCATTTATATTCCGTATATCCTGCTGCCATACACTATCCATTTATATTCAGTATATCCTGCTGCCATACACTATCCATTTATATTCAATATATCCTGCTGCCATACACTATCCATTTATATTCAGTATATCCTGCTGCCATACACTGTCCATTTATATTCAGTATATCCTGCTGCCATACACTATCCATTTATATTCCGTATATCCTGCTGCCATACACTATCCATTTATATTCAGTATATCCTGCTGCCATACACTATCCATTTATATTCAGTATATCCTGCTGCCATACACTATCCATTTATATTCAGTATATCATGCTGCCATACACTATCCATTTATATTCTGTATATCCTGCTGCCGTACACTATCCCTTTATATTCCATATATCCTGCTGCCGTACACTATCCATTCATATTCCTTATATCCTGCTGCCATACACTATCCATTTATATTCAGTATATCCTGCTGCCATTAACTATCCATTTATATTCTGTATATCCTGCTGCCATACACTATCCATTTATGTTCAGTATATCCTGCTGCCATACACTATCCATTTATATTCTGTATATCCTGCTGCCATACACTATCCATTTATATTCTGTATATCCTGCTGCCATACACTATCCATTTATATTCAGTATATCCTGCTGCCATACTAATGTCACCATGATGCCATTAGAAAATAATAATTTCAAGAACATGAATTTAAATGTGTGTCATTAATATTTAAAATATGTTTACAGAGTACAATATTGTCAGTAGACTTTTTTAATGTAGTGCTTGTGTATGCTACTGATTTAATAGTAAGAAGTTTAAGACTTTTCTAAAAACACCTAATACTGACAGAATTCCATGTATAGATGGCTTCTTTGCACAGTGCTGAGGAGAAATTCTCCAAACATCAGTAGCCCACAGAAAAAAAAAGAAAAAATGAATGGCATGAGGCTGAACACTTTTCTCTGTTTGCAATCATAGGTGGAGCAGTTTGTAATTGTGCACTGGCAATGATTTATCTTTTAGAGTGATTTCTCCCTTCTTTGAGTTGATGTTTCCATGAAGTTGGTATGTATGAGTTTAGGGGTCTATATTATATGAACGAAAGTTCATAATGTCGAATTCTCTAAAGAGCGAACATGCCGGACCTCAAACTCCTTATTGTGTGGTGCTGTGCCCCCCCCCCCGCTAAATATATATACCAACTCTGAGATCGCACTACAGTGAAGAAAGGGCAAATATTCCGACCTTCACTGTACTCCGATCCCATAAGAAGTGCTTCAAGGTCTGGCATTTCCACTCTTCAGAGTGCTCGACATTGTGAACTTTCATTCATATAATACAGACCCATGTTTAGGGTGTGTGGTGGTCCTGTGCCCCCTGCAAAAATATCTTTGTTTTTGGACACTTTTTCTCACTCTTTTGAAGCATCAACTTTCAGAAAGTTGAGGTTTCGTAGTAGAACTGGGTATAGATGTATAGCCACAGACTGATATGTTAATTTTTATTTTACTATCAATGAGAAGAAATGTTTGTTTTGTTGTACTGTGTTATCAAAGATGAAAGAAAAGCATATTAATTAGAAAAAAAATAAACTGCAGGCAATAAAACAACTCTTCCATTTCTATAATGATATATAGCAGGTCTCATCTGTGCTGGAAGCTAATGACCTCTTGATCTTTCATCTGTCTGATATTTCATTACAGAAGCAGCAGAATCCTTGTTATCCAAGGGACTGGCTGATATTCACTTATTTACATGACATTTGAATATTCAATTGTTTCCTGCTGGCAGTCCTGTTGTCTCTGTCCTCAAAAAGGACTAGTAGATTAATTTCTAACAGCAGTCCTCTTTTACAGGTTCTCTAAATGGTTGCAAATGGGACATTTACACTTTGGTCTGCAGAACTTAAAATAAGACAATTCAGAATTCAAACTTAGCATACTCACAAGCATAGCATGAATTAAGAAACAACAAATATCTTGACACAAAACTTACAAAGGAGAGGTAACATGGGTGTTAAAAACAATCAGTTACATAAAATTGTTAATCTTTTAATGCAAACACTGACTTTTTTAAATAACTCAGTCTTCCTTATGCAAAATAATAATAATAATAATAATAATTAAAAAAATAAAAAAGTAAGGTTAAATATATTCTGTATGACCTATTTAGCATTTATGTAATTATTTTGTTTGATAACCAGGATAGACCATCTGAAGCAAAAAGACCCCTTTTTAACAGTTCTAGAGTAAACATATAAAAACAGAAGAGTTGCAGTAATTGTGATTTGCAATTAACAATAATGAGCTGTGCAGTACCGAGAGGAAAAAAAGGAAAACATTTTATACATAGTTATTGACAAAAGAAGAATAAACTTTGGGTTCCGCTCCCTGCAAACAGATGACTCATTTGTTCCTCCTGTAGGGGTGGGAGCCAGACCTATTCATCCCTCAAAGGCACAAATCTTACCACCTACTCTTTCCTTGCTTTGGGTAGGACCTTTATCAGGAGTGAGAGTCAACTTAAGTAAACTTTCCCTTGTTGTCTGTGACTGCCAGAATTGTTGCTCTTCTGGGGGACACATTGATGCATCACACATGGCCAGCAATACTGCCTGATAGATGTCCACTCTTTTGTTGTGGTCAGCAGTGTAGCAACCAAATAATTATTCTTCCCCTAAAATAGACCAATCTTGGTTGCACACCTCTATGTTTGCAGTATGCAGATTGCACTAATGTTATATTCGTAACTATAGACATTCAGTTCTCATTCACCATAATTTCATATGACTATAGTGTGGAAGCTCTCTATTATAATATATATTAAAACTCATCACACTCTTTTAGAGCTTGCTCTTGAAAACAATGAATTCTTGTTTAATTATTAAATATTTTATCAAATAGCTGGTACCACTAAACAGGTGTGCAAGAATGTAAGATATACATAACATTTGGAACACATTTTTATTTTTAATGAGGTTAGTATTTAACTAGTATATATATATATATATATATATATATATATATATATATATATATATATATGTTGCTTTATAAAAATTTGTGAATGGTATATATTTATGTTATGGCTGTGGCAGTGTTTGCCATGCAGCAGAGTGAACATTGGCTCTAGAAGATTGTCACTATTGAAGTGAAATCCCAACCCCATGTTCAAAAAGTTGAGAAAAGGGTTGTAGATGGTCAGATAGATTATTCTCTAGTCAACAAGGTAGTAATATTACCATGACATAGTAACAAATCCTGCAGAATATAAACAGATTTCACTTTGAGGGGGGGTTTGGTGCCAGGTCTGATTATTCACTTAGACCATTCTAGAGTGTAGAGGTATAAAATGTTGATTATAATAAAATCCTAATTGATAAATATCTTATTAGTTAATATAATCTAATTGTTATTTAAGAATGTTAATAAGATGTGTGCAAGCTTTAAATATTTGACTGTCAATTTTTTTTGCTAACTACTTCTAGTTATTTTCTATCAGAGGTTCATAGATGGATACTAGATTAACTACCCTGAAGGATCATTTTAAGCTTGGTCAATAACTCAAGGTTAGAATCAAACACTGTATTTGTGTCTGTAAGGTGAAAAGCTTAACCATTATGCCAAACTCATTAATGTACCTTTTTGTATGATTGCTAATTCACAGATGCACACCATCAGACTTTATTTTTACTAAATTTTGTTATTAAATGTTATACTTCTATGTAAGTTTATCAAGTCGATTTTCATACCATCTGTCCCTTCTTGCATATGACATTACAGTATATTCTATGGAAATCATAGTGGTCTGCTGTAGACTAGACCATAACAAAATCCAATAAGGTAACATTTGTGAATGGTTGCTGCATTTTTTCCTTGTTGGAGAAAACCCCTTTTCTTTCACCATGATCTCACACAAATTGCAATCAACTCTGAGGTCACTGCAATGATGTGAAGGAGGCAGCAACTTCAGAGAAATGTCCTTACAGCTAATCTGCTGCACTGGAAGAGTCTGAGCAGTCCATTCTCAAATGATCACACAAGTATAATTTTTCTGCCATTTATAGAAGAACCCCTTTTTGATGCACACTTTCTGCAAAAATCAGAGGTGTAGCAAACAGAACCAGATCCAGTGTTGTCCTCTGTACTGCAATAGGAGGGGTCACTGTATTGTTCTGTTTGGAATTTGTTTGCTACTGCTATCCTTTGTATACAATGTTTTAGTTTACCTTTACAGACTTAGGATCCACTCAAAGTCTGTCTGATTTGTTCACTGAATGTATTTTAAATATCATATACATTGCTAAGGCCTAAACTGGTGAGTTGTAGTTCTCTCCATGATTTGCAATCCTGGTTACCTCACCCAAAATCTCTGTTAGATTTCCCTGACATGACCTTCCACTTATGATTCCATATAGCCTTGGTTTATGTGCCCTATTGATTTTTATAAATTCCACATTTTTACCTTCATTTTTCTTTTCTTTCTTTCTGTTGTGACTCCATGATTTTGCTACCTCTAAGGTCAACAGATTCTAGCATTTGTCTTCCTGTAATCTTGTGATGTAGAATTTCATCATTATTTCAAGTCATCCTGCAGCCTATGGTCTTCCCAAGATATATGTATATATATATATATATATATATATATATATATATATATATATATATAAATACTGTACCATTTGTCACCTGAGTTCCCTAAAATGCTGGAGTGAATCCAATGAGAACTGATTTTCTATTGATTTTTAGAGTTTCTTCAACATCTTACCATTTGTGAAATCCTCACCTTTGATATCCTGTGTGTATCTATGACCTTCACTTGGCAATTCACAGTTTGTCTTCTACCATGGGGTCAACAGTATTACTTTTTTAAAAATAAAAGCAAATTATCATGATGTATGTATGCATATGTCCTTACAGAATAACAGCTGTTAATCTGTAAAAAGCAGGCATGATTTAACTTTAACACCTTATTTTTATACAAAAATAAAAAACATAATATAACACTTTTATAACTCTATGGTGGCAAAATAGTACAACTACATTCTTCAATCTTTCTTGATGTCAACTCTTTCAATAATCACCAAGTACCAAAATGAACACTATGCAAAATTCATACAGCAGCGATTATAACCTTATACTTTATACAGATGACATTTTAGAATCCCCTTCTGCAGCTGGATGTTCTCCTCGGTGACTGTGTGCCCTATGACTAGATTTAAGCTTATAGTTTGTTAAGAAAAAACAGCAACCTCACACAATCGGCAGTTACCCCCCCCCAAAAAAACTGAAAGTGCTCTTCTGGATAGCCATCCAGTGGCTCGAGCTGCATTGGCTTTTATTATAACATTGAGAGGACTCTACTTTACTTTACAAGTGATTAAAAACCAGTGACCTCACACAATCGGAAGTTCTCCACCCTCCAAAACTGAAAGTGCTCTCCTGGACAGCCTTCTAGTGGATCATGCTGCAATGGCTTTTATTATGCCATTGACAAGACACTACATTACTTTACAAGTGAATGTAGGTACCTCTTTCATGGTTAATGTGCTCCTAAAATTTTACACTTATAAGTTACTTTGTACTTTATTCAGCTAATTTGTCAATACTTGTATAGCATCCTAGCGCTCCCTAAGCCAGGAGCAATATCTGCATATAACCCTCTCGTAGCCCCCCTCATTTTTTCAGACTAGCAGACTTTCCTCCAGTGAGTCCCTTCAATACTTCTTGTAGTTTGGTGACCCTGTTCCTCAGAAGCGTATTTGGACCCAGGGCTTATAATTCCCTAACAAAGTGATACCTTCAACCCTCTATCTTACTACCAGGCTTTTCCCTTGGAATTTCACAGACTAGTGCATGAAACTCTTATTTGACTTTCAAAAGCTAGTAAAAGAACTTTGTTTAATTCGTCTTTATTGTAAAGCCATTCTATACTATTTTTCCTCTGTTCCTGACTTAGCTGGTTAGTGTCTACACTGACATTGTTAGTTTTTATTCTGCAGGCTCATTTCTGCTGTTGCTTTGCTAGTTCCAGGTGCTGCCCACTCTGTTCACCCTCGTTACACTTGGGCTCACTCCTCTCCTGTACCCTACCCCCATTCTCACCCACCTCAGGATTGATTTCCTTTATTCCTAGACAGGCTCATGCCCTTCTCCCTATCCCCCAATCAGAACTCCATCTACACTTTTCAATCTCACTTCATCCATTATCTCATCAAACAATGTGTCCACACTCAACACCATTGCTCCTCCCAATCTCCCTTGCTTTCCTTATCCTTCTGCACTTAACTTCCATCCACACAATACACCACAATTTAAAACCTTTACCTATCACCTCAGCCATAAGTCCACCTACACCCAGCTACCACCTAATTTACCCAAGGCTTAATGCATTATAAAACCACTCTGCTACCAGATTTAAACTAGCAGCTGAAGCAAATACTAAACATAGCCTAACAACTTTATACAAACATCCCATACTTAAAAGAAAACTAATAACCACAAACCTACCTCTCAATAAAGCCAGACTTCGCCCATGCGGTCACATCCACCCCCAACCCCGGAGCAACCCTACATCCCACAACTGAACAAACCAATAAATCTTTCACTATAGCAACTATTGCCTGCAAAGTATCATAAATAAAATTCCAGACTTCCATGCCTGGATTTCACACAGTAGGTCAGATATAAAAGCAACTACAAAAACCTGGCATAAACCATTTATAAAAACTCAGAATTTCTACCACCTGGCTACTCCTGCTTAAGATACAACAGAACCCGTAAAAAAGATGGAGGTGCTGCATTAATTTGCCCAAGTCATTTCACATAGTACCATATACCAATCCCACCTCACAGCTCGCATCTGCCAAAATTGTTGTAGCTTTCCTACAACTGAATACCAGCAAAAAGCTCTGCATCATTGGAATCTATATCCCACCAGGCAATAATATACCCATCTAAGAACAAATCCTTGCCTGGACATCAAAAACCTTTACCAGTGAGACAATTATCCTTGGAGATGTCAACATAGATTGGACAGAAGTCACAAAACATCAACCTTCAATAAATATAAATCTATTCAATTATATCCAACTTATCAATGAAGTAACTAGACCCAACAAAACAACAACTAGTGGTTCCACCATAGACTGGATACTAGTCTCACACCCAAACAAAGTAGCTTCAGCAGGGACTCTATCTCAAACCATAAGTGATCACCTCCCAGCATACATAATACATAAATCAACCCTAGCCCCCAGCCAACACCAGTACAGACCAACTAGAAATATCTCCAATTTTGACCAAACAACTCTAAATGGCACTCTGACACAAGTAAACTGGAGCATCCTCAAAGTCCTCCCACTAGATGAAGCTGTTGAATTCTTTAATTCAACGTTCTTAGATATCCTAAACAATCTAGCCCCATACAGCAAAACAGAATTAAAAACAGCAATGCTACCTGGCTTACTCATCCCACAAAACAAAATAAAACATAGAACGTTGACAGTCCCAGTGTCTTGAGACAAAACTCACCAAAAAACGACAATTCAGCAGCTGAAAAGTGTGTACGAAAGCCAGTGGAACAAGAGAAACAAATGCCTTCAAAAACCAATGATATCCACAGCCAAACTCTCAGCAGTTAAATAAACTTTTTTGAAAGCCAGTGGAACTGATAATACAAATAAAACAAATGTCTTCAAAAACCAATGGAATCCTCAGCCAAACTGTAATTTTATTAAACGAAACACAGAATAATCCAAAAGGTTAAGCGCTTTCACTTGCTATATAGCAAGCTTTTTCAGAACAAGTTAAAACAAACCTCTCAGCACTTAAATCAACTTTTTGGTGCCAAAATTCAAAATACACAATGCTTCATATTAACGGTATATGACACCTAAAAATATACATAGTGCAAAACCTATTATTATAAAATCCTATATATGCTAATCACAATGTGAACAAATGCAATGAATAATATATAGTATAAAATATAAATCTAAACCTTAAAAATATTTTAGTATTAAATGTTTATATGTATAATGCCTGGGTAATTCAGAACAAATTATTACATGTCCATCCAAACTGTCCTATAAAAACTATAAAAATCTAAACAACAATACAATGTACTATAACCAAAATATATATATCTTGTCCTAAATCTACCTGTCTATAAAAATATTATACCATCAATGTGATGTGAATATATATGAATATAAATATAAATAAATATAAAATTTATTATGCCTGTTTGTGTCTTATAATCACAAATTAACTGTTGCATATGCCACTAAGCCCAAATTCAACCCATGGCTAGCAAAGGTTTAATAGAAATAACATCATTGAGTCCTTGGTGGGGTTGAAGCATCCAATAAAACCTGCCACCAATACTCTTTGTATGATAACAGGCCCTTGAAATATCCCCCCCCCATGTCAAGTTGAACACTGTCAATAATTGCAAACTTGAAATAGTGCTTGTCTCCACATTTTTTAATATGTCTAAAAAGAGCATTCTTTTCATCTTTTGTCCTAATACTATATAAATGAGAATATATCCGTTTATTAAATTTCCTCTCAGTTTTTCCCATATAAAATCCTGAGCTTGCCATGCATTTAGCCATATATACATATACATAATACATAAATCAACCCTAGCCGCCAGCCAACACCAGTACAGACCAACTAGAAATATCTCCAATTCTGACCAAACAACTCTAAATGGCACTCTGACACAAGTAAACTGGAGCATCCTCAAAGTCCTCCCACTAGATGAAGCTGTTGAATTCTTTAATTCAACGTTCTTAGATATCCTAAACAATCTAGCCCCATACAGCAAAACAGAATTAAAAACAACAATGCTACCTGGCTTACTCATCCCACAAAACAACTAATGTCTAAAAGAGACAGATGTTGGAAGCTTTGGCAAAAAAAAGACCCCAATACCACCTACAATATAAACAACTTTGTAATCAAGCAAAACTTGCAGTAGTAAAAGACAAAAAAACAATTCTATCTAACTAAAAATGCCATACACAAAACCCTAAGAAATTCTGGAATACAATCTCAACCCTACTTAACCCAAGATCCTATAACAACCCCTGTCCTGACCCAGACAAATCCCCCACAGAAATTGCCACAATATTCAACTTGCATTGTGTAGACTCCATTGCTAAACTTACAGAAACTTCCCTCAAATAAATATCACAGCACACTCACCAGATATAAACTCCACGCCAAACTTTACTTTCTCTCCCATCCCTACCTCAGCTATCTTGAAACTACTCCTTAAACTCAAACCATGTACTAATGTGCCTGATATCCTACCCCCAGCATATCTACAGTTGTCAGCAAAGTCTATAACGTATCCAGTTAGCATACTTATCAATAGATTTCTCCAAGAACAGCAAGTACCCACTATCTGGAAAAAAGCTTATATTCTCCCACTACATAAAGGCAGCCAAAACATAGATTGCACCAATTTCCTACTCAAAGCAATCCTTTCTACTCTATCAAAAATTCTAGAAAAATGTGTCCACAGTCATCTCCTAAAGCATCTCCTAGACAATAAAATCTTGTCCCCCACCCAACATGGTTTCAGACCTAGACACAGTACCACCACTGCCCTTATATCATTCTTGGACACTGTAAACCATGCAAGAGACACAGGGAAAATTGTGTCCTCTTTATTCCTCAACCTATCAAAGGCATTTGATACCATCTCACATCCCCTACTACTCACTAAACTATCTAACCTAGGAATCTCACCCCCTACCTTAGATTGGTTCTCTAACTATCTTATAAAGAGACAACAAGCAACACAATGGGACCAATACTTCTCATCTTATCTCCCAATATCAACAGGAGTTACCCAAGGCTCTATACTTGGGCCCCTCTTTTTCAGCATATTTGTTAATGACTTCCTCTCTTCCCTGTTCCAAACCTTACTTATTCAATACACAGATGATTCCACCATCATCTGCTCTGCCTACTCCACCAGTGAACTCCAAAAACTAACTAAAATTGCCTTCTCATCCACAGAAACATGGATGAACAACAATCATCTAGCCCTAAATGCTAGCAAAACCAAACTCCTTCTATTCACCCCTAAAAGATCCACTCCATAAACAGGTCAGAATTTACTATTCAGTCTCAGAACAGCACTGTCATCAAAGTAATGCCTCACACTAAACTCCTTGGAGTTACTGTAGATGAACGTCTCTCCTCTGACCTTCATATCCTAAACAACATCAGAAAGACACACCAAAAGTTAGGTCTGCTTTACAGACACATAACTTACCTCAACCACTCAGCCAAAAAGAAAAAAAAAAAAAAATTAGCATCCTCCTTTCCTTTATCATCTCTACTATATAGTGCCACCCTGCTCACATGCATTCAACTCTCTCTAAAACCAAACTGGGAACTTGTTACAATAAAGTAGCAAAGTTTGCCAACAATGCTGCACAAACCTTCCATTACTGTATATCCCTTCAAGAACTCACTCACTTCCTATCTTACCTACAACCAGGGTTGCCAGACGTCCCTATTTGGGCGGGACTGTCCCGAGATCAGCAGCCTGATCCCGAGTCCCGCCTTGCCAGTTTAAATCCCGGCCAGCCTCCGCTTTGTTTGTTTGTTTTTTTTTTTTTTTTGATTGTCCCGTATACCTGGCATACAGGCCAATCAAAACTTGCTAAACACGGAGCTTCTTGTGTTCTGCATTAAACACGAGAAGCTCCATGTTTAGCGATTTTTGATTGGCCCATATGCCGGTATACGGGCCAATCAAAAATCGCTAAACACGGAGCTACTACTGAGCGAGCTCAGTTCTTTAATGTGGAACTGTGTTCCGCATTAAAGATCTTTTTTTTTTTTTTTTGGTCTTCATTTGCCATGAGAGACCTTCTTTTTTTTTGTCCCTACCTGGGGGGCTGGAAATCTGGCTACCCTGCCTACAACTTACCACTGCACATAAAATCATAACTAAACCAGAAGATTGCCCATCCCTAGCCTCACTAATGTCCCCTACAACCCCACTAGATACCTCAGATCAGAAAATAAATGTCTTCTAAAGGTAGAATTACCCAACTTTATAGCTGGCTGAGCTCTTTACTCAGTTGCTATAGCCAAGGTGTGGAATTCCTTACCCACCACAATTAGAACCACTTTTAACCACACCATTTTCAAGAAGTCTCTGCAACAATACCTCTGCAAACTATGGCTCTGTACATGCTCAAATAATTCTTCCAGCATTACATGAAAAGAGAAACCTCTTCTAACAACTTTAAAACTTTGAAATATCTATTTTCACTTAATGTAATTCTTCTCCCTCTCAGGTTTATGTATACTCAGCTACAAGATGAATTTTAAGGAAAAGAAAGCCTAATTCTAATTGTATATCAACATGTATATATTGTACCTGGATATAAATCATTGTTATTTTTGTATTTTGTATAATGTTGCTTACTTGTAACTTGAATCTGTTAACAGTCATTATGTAACTTTATCTCATCAATGTACGTGTAATATGTGGAGCTTTTCTCCCGGGGCCTCCACTGAAAATGGGTACTCCTACGCCCACTGGACTATCACAGAAAACAAATGCAAATAAATAAATAAATAAATAAATAATGCCTAGCTCCCCTATATTATTAACTATTTCTTTGAGTTATACAAAGAACTTTATATAAATTCAATATAAATATCCACTTGGAAGAAATAACACAAGATCCACAAAAAAAAAAAATCTACAGACCTTATATATATATATATATATATATATATATATATATATATATATATATATATATCAGACAGAAATTGCTTGATGTGTTGTGTATACAAAACTTCAGTGACACAGCACCTCATATCCAAGCTGCCGAATCAAATATCCTATACCAATATGTAAAAACAAACAACAACAAAAAAGATACTACATTCAAAGCAATGACAGGGAAGTGAAATACAAAATAAGTGTAAACCATGTCCCAAGAGACATCCACACAATGCAGTGCTTAAAAATGTCATTTCACTATCCCCCCAACCTTTTTAGTGTTTAAATGACTCCACTATTACAGGTATATGCCCATATTGTTCTCCCATAAAAAATATTATTATTATCAATGGTCCCCTTACACATTCTTGAGAAGAAATTGCTTGAGTGCCATTAAGATGAAGAAAAAACTGTAACAGCATAGCACCGAACACTGTTTCCCATTATCAACCCACAAAAAAAAAATACAATTGAAAACTTCTCAGTCACCCTCCATAAACTGTACAACACTTTTTAAGCAAAGAACCTGTACCTTTCAAACTGGTGTAATGGCCTTCCCCCTTCATGAAGAAAAGTTGCCATCTGTATCTATAAAGTGCAATTTATTCCTCAGTAAAGACCTCTTTCCAGATCTGTCTACAAGAGAAAATATCTATTACTTTACATGACATGATACATTGAAAGGGTTTTATATAAGGTAGAAATATTAATTCAGTACTTCTGCTTTTCATTGCTTTCCTCTTGCCAGGACACTTTATTTTATTAAACCTTGTTACACTTTCCTTAATCTGTGTTGCAACCTTATATACTTATTAATGTTTCTGTTTCATGTTTTGACTGAACTGGTTAGCTGTGGAACTTATATGGTACAATCCTGTATTGCTGCCTACTTCCTGAATTTTATATACTTCTTCCTGACATTTGCTGTCCTGTTTCCGAGCCACAATCTTTTCTATATTTCTTTTGTATGGATATTTGTTTCACACAATTACTTTCTAGTTTTCTATTTTTATTGTTGTTACCCAGCTGAACCCACATAGCACAAGGGCTTCTTTTTTTTGGGGGGGGGGGTGACCGGGTAGTACTGTCTGGTAAAGTGATTTTGTTCACACAGTAGGCAAATAGAGACTTAAGAAATCAAACCATGGACTATACGATGGAGATTCTTAGCAACTCATAGTTTGAATCTCTGTGCTAAACTCTCATATCTTCTGTGATGGCAGTTTCAAAGTATCCATAATATTTCTGCATAACACTGCCATGTCTTACAGAGTACCCAGTGTTTTTGTTCATTTAGTTTAAACAAGCATGCAGAGTACACCTAAGGGATATGTACAACTTACCTGGAAGTGTTTGACAGGCTAACATATCTTTAGGTGAATCATGACAAAAGCCTATCCAGATACTAAATTCTTCCCTTGAATTTAAGCTAGCATTGTGTGAGCATTTCTATTCTAGTTGCCTGTGGGCAAAAAGTAAACCAAAATCACTTCCTTTACCTGCCTTACTTTCTACTTCTGTATGAGTGATGGGTATTGTTCAGTAAGAGTGTCAGGCAAAGTTAATGTACTTATAAGAAGGGCAGACATAAGACTCATTTATCATTTTCTCACGGATGCAGAATTAAGTCAGCACCCTATACCTGCCCAGTCACATACATGATTCTTGCTTTCTGTCAGGGTTTGAAAGCAAGAAAATTATATTTCAGTCCTATTCACTCTAGATTCTGGGGAATAACCATCTGTGTGTTGGGGGTGCTACATTGGAGGTATCTAAGTATCTTGAGATTTTCTTCATTAGTGAAGGTCGAGGGTACTGGGAGACTGAATAGCAGGTGAGTAAAATGGCAATGTTACTGTAGTTATTGTACTGATTTGTGCTGAAGAAACAAGAACTGAGTCAAAACATGAAGCTTTTGATTTATTAGTCAGCTTATGACTCTAGCCTCCGCTATGGCCACAAGTTCTGAATAGCGATAAAAAATATGAGCTCATAGATATAAATGACAGAAAAATGTTTGGTTCTGTCTTTCTGCTGGTGCGAGTAGCATGGCAGTTCTGGAGAACATCAGACTAGAGGTACTGCTGCTTTGTACTGAGAGAAGTCTGCTGAGGTGGTTACATGAGAGAAGGCACTATGGTAGACCCAGGACATGATGGATGTATTTTATATGGTAGATAGAGGACATATAATATACATGGTAGACCTAAGACATGACGGAAGCATTATATGATGGGGGTCTTACATATGAGAGACCCATAACATGATGGATGCATTACATGTCTTTGAGATTGCTTGGGAATGACTAATTTTTACATAATGAGTAGTATATTCCTGCTGGACATCACAGTTTTAGACAACCCTACCCAGCTAGCTGCTACTATGACCCTCACCATGGCAAGCAATTTAGAAAATGAATACATGTATGAATGATGCATAAGTAAGTCTGCATCAGAATTTATAATTTTCAACAGATGAACTAAAGGTCTAACAATATAAGGATCTAGATTTTCAGAATCTCCTGTTCTTAATTGCATTAAAAAAGTATTTAAAATAAGATAGCTGATATCTATTCATACAAACTCTGGTATTAAACCTTTAGGATCTCAGAATTTGATGCCACAGAAATTATTTTACTTGAGTTTATGAGACAAATATATTCCCCTGGATTCATAAAGCTCTGTGCAAGAATAAGGCTATTCTTGCACGGATTGGTTCGTGTCAGTTTAGGATAGCAGTGCGCCTTGCATATGCATAAAGGCATTCTGTTATCTAAACTAAATGGACATGAACCAGGAACAAGTGCAAGGGGCATGTGTCAGCAGTGTCTGCACCTGAAACATGCTCCCTTCACTCTGAAAGTGCTGTATGGCACTTTCTGATACAGATGAGTGTCAAACTATATAATATTAGAGCCTGGCTCTAATATTATATAGTAAATGAGTGTCCACAGACATTGAAATGTAAATAGCTAACATTTCAGTGTCCGCGGACATTGAAAAAGAAATAAAAAACACAAACACCTAGAAGGCAGCAGCCTTCAGGTACACACCCCTGAATGTATGCACTCTTGCCCTACATGTATGGAAGCAGTAGGGCAAGAGGAAAGGAATAAAAAATAAAAAAAAATGTAATAATATTTTTTTTCATGAAATAAATCCAAAGTTTAAGTGCCACGCAGCTTGTTTGAGTGGCCTGCCACTATGCTTAGCCTGGCTGAAATCCTGAAAATGATAGACAAGTGCTACTGTGATAGAAAATGTCATCAAGCTACTGTAGCGTAGCGGTACTGTCATAGTATAGCATGTCGAACATGCTCGGTTCGAATTCCCCTTCTGGCAAATTATTTAATAAACTTTTAAGGAATGTGAATGATAGATGTCAATCATATGGCTCACATATAGCACAGTAGCAGTGGAATATGTAAAAAATAATTTATAAATTTAATGAAAAAAATAGATTTAAGCAATGCTTTGCTAGTGTAAGCATTGCTTACCTGCTTTCAGCTCTGCTTAGCTGATGTAGGCATTGCTATGTGGATTTGCGCTGAGCTAAGCATAGTGCAGCGTATTAAAACCAGCCAATCAAGAAAAAGTGCGGGAAAACTGCCCTATTTAAACCGCACAGGCGGGAATACAGCCATAACCATTTAGGATTGCACACAGCAGGACCAAAATGGCTTCTGTTGGAGAAGGTGTGCGCTTCTGAGTGCAATGTTGGGGCATCCAGGAGTCCAGGGTTATGGTTGGGCTCCTAGTTAAAAACCATGACAGCAGGCTGCTGCAGAGTCAGTACCAGGGCTTGCAGTATAAAGCGGAGGCCTGAGACCAGCTTTCACATGATCTCACCAGTGCCACTGGCATATCCTGGACTGTAGTGCAGGTACGTCATCACCATAATGACCTGAAGTGGAGGAGGGGTGCACTCTTGGACCAGTGGATCCAAGAAGCCCGAGCGCAGGATGTCCCACCTGTCTGTAAGTATGCAGTCTTATGTATCTCTAAGTATGGAAAAAGTTCAACTTGTGACTGTGCAGGTGTGATTAATGTGTGATGTCTCCCCATGCAGCTGCTGTGGAGAGGTCCAAGAATATCCAGGGTCATGCCCAGTGACTGGCCAGGCTGCATTGGCAGTATGGTGAGTACAGAATACTCCCTATTATTAGCAGTAAGAAATCAAAATTATAGTAATGGTAGTACTGTCTGTATATATAATTTTGCTATAAAAGTCAGGAAAAAATGCCTGTGTCAGGCTGCCTGTGTTACAATGGAGTATTCCCAGCTGCTGTTTAATACAGATATCAGTAGCAAACAAGGTACAATATGCAGGAGAGGAATATTAGAACATGTATGAGTGTGTCCGAGTGAACCTACCAAGAAAGTGCCATGTCAGGGCTACTGTAACAGAAATGAAAAGCATTCCCCTGTGCAGATCATGCAGGAATAGTAATTATGGAATTCTGAGTTGTACACAGATATGCATGTCAAAACTAATAAAGGTGATCCCAAACACTGGTGTGTGTGTCATTTCACTTGTACCTGATAAATAGAAATGTGTATGTCCTGCAGAATGCTTTAACTGAGGTGAACTGATTTAGCACTGCTTGTCTGCATACATTAGAATGGGCATGTCAAATAACTGGAAAAAAGCAACAGTACATATTCCCATGCAAATGTGTTTTACTTGTTTGTCTGCCAGCATTGTCCTGTGTTAACCTTTCAGTTTCAGCCATATGTAGCTATAAATGTACTGAGAAATGTATAAGGTTAACAAGTGCAGACCTAAAACCTTCAGTGTGTAGTCAGGAATCTAAATTGCAGTATGTAATTGTAAAATAGTGAAATGTGCAATCCAGCGAATGTGCACATGTTTAACAAACAGTGACACCAATGTCTATTCTGTATGCATAATGTGTACTGAAAATGGGAAACAAATAATGCAACATGTCATAATAGAAGTACTGTGCGCAAAAATGTGTACTAGATAGAAATGTCACAAGCAACACACAACACCTCCCTAGTAGCTCAGTCTGATAAGGAATAGGCCTGTAGTTCAATTTTGCACACAGAACATGGTTCGAATCCAGGGACCACGACTAACATCTCCGTCTGGTTCTACAGTTTTAAACTGCAATCTGAATAGAAAAAATAATGTACTGCAACACATACATTTTCCATACAGGGCACACAAGTAAAGAAATCTGAATAGAAATACTAGTATGATGTGTATAACTATGAAAGGTGTACAATTGCTGTGTTGATCATCCCCAGTCCTACAAATGGATGAAAGCTAGACATCCACACTCTGCAGTCTGACCCAGACAAGTCCCTCAAGTGTCACGCTGTCATGGATAGTTTCCCCCAGTTGCCAAGAAACCTGCACACAGAGAATGTCACAGTAGATGTATGTGAAAGGCGCAACACACACTCCAGGGTCTGCAACTAATATGTGAATCTGAAATATGTGTAGAAACAGCAATGTAATGTGCACACAGTTCATCTGCATAGGCCTACAGGTAAAGAAATTGGTATAGAAACAGATCTGATGTGTATAACTAAAATAAGGGTACAATTGCTCTGTTGATATATACAGCTGTTGGTGTGCCGTAGCAGCCCCATGGCCCAGGTAGAGTGTAAGTATGGTCAGAATGTAGAGTAGTGAATAGTAGTGTACTGACAAATATACTTGATAGCAGTTGCCAATTGAATCTGTTCCCTTCCCCCACCACTCATCTTATCCAACCATCACACTGAAACCAACATGGGTATGTTCCTAAACAAACTTCTACTGTTGGGACCATTGTTCCATTTGGTTTATCTTTGTTTAAACTGTGTGCATACTAATATTCCTTGTTGAATAATCATCTTATTGTCTGCCTGACATACCACTAACCGGCATGCTGTTGCAACCCTGAATGTCATTCCATATATGCATGGCTTCTCTTTGCTATGGCACTGTTATAATTACACTGTTTTGGGTAAATTGGAATATCCATGCATGCTATTTTGACTAATGTTGTAATGTGTTGTGCATGACTAACCAATATTCATTGTTAATTTCCACACCATAGCACATATGGGAAGGCAGGTCCCAATGGATCTGCCTGTCCCACCCCACCTGGCTGAGGCACTGGGTCCCAGCATGTCTGGGACCCAACCCAGACCTCCCTCATCTGTTGGTCCTGCACCACCCTCTGGTGGAACCGCTGCAGAGGATGGGGCTTGTCCCCCCTGCAAGTGGGCACAGTGAGGACATTGTCAGCTGGGATGAGATCTGTGGCATGGTGCGCAGTGTCCTCCAGATGGACCTGGATGACTGCCTGCACCAGGTGCAGGGCAGGCTGTTCCAGCTAGTGGGGCAGGCAGTCCCTCCAGCCCAGTCCCCAGCACAGCCACCTTGGGGGCTGTGAAGGAGTTGTGGTCACTGCCATTGGGTGGAGACATCA
>NC_056728.1:941160968-941228468 GCF_019279795.1 Protopterus annectens | reverse complement strand
CTTGTTTACAGTGTAAACGATGTTGGCCTGCATAACCGCAGTTATGAGCAGGTCCAACATTGTTGCACTGACCTACTCCTCCATGCCCATCAGTGTGCTGCTGCAGTTAGGAGGGACCAGCTAGCCATGGGGCGGTCATGCCATCCAGCCCCCCTGACATATGCTGAGGAGCTCCTCGCCAGCCTCTTGGCACCTGACTACCCAGAAAGACAAGACCCTGCGGATAGCATTGTGGAGGTGGGTGCTACCCACACAATGGATGAGGAGCATGCAGGTAAGGCCCCAAGGCACATCAGTAGACCACTGTTGCTTATCCATCTGCATCTGTAGAGTTTAGTCATGCATATGTGAGATAAAATATATATAGTTTGTTGCTGCATTGTAGTAATGAACAGATGTGCATAATCTGTAGTATTGTGGGTTTGTACTGTTGATGTACTATAATGCTGCTCCCACCCTGTAACAATGCCACAGGTGTGGCTTCTGAGATTGCATCTCTCACACAACTATGTAGGTCCCTCTGGTATACCTCTGGAGAATTTCTATGTATTTGCAAAAACAGTTGATAATATATCTATAGAAATATCCTAGTATTTTGAAAGATACAAAGGATTTTTTGTGTAAGTTAAAGAGTGGTATGTCAAACATCGAGAGATAGATTATGTTTTTGTTACATTGGACATGATGTCCCCATTTACAGTAATACCAAACAGATATGGATAGAAAAGATGCTATACGAGACTATCTAAGTGTGGAAGCAGGCCTACAGGCCAGATACATAGAAACTGTTTGTACACTACTGGAATTAGTACTAACTAAAAATATTTTCTTGTTTGACAATGAACCTTACTTGCAGTTGGCAGGTGTGGCCATGGGTACTCCCATGGCTAACACTTTTGCTAATTTAGTACTGTATGAATGGGATAAGAAATTAATTTATAGTAAACAAAATGCTTTAAATAGTAATGTTATATTTTACCAAAGGTTTGTAGATGACTGCTTTCTTGTTTGGGAAGGTACATTACAAGAGTTAAATACATACATTGCTTATCTTAATTTTACTAACAGCTTTCTAAAGTTTAAAATGGAGAGTTAAAATGAAAAAATAGTTTTCATAGATGTAGAAATAAGAAAAAATAAAAGGAAGAATAGAAACTAGGGTACATAAGAAAGATGTTCAAGTAAACCACTATGTAAATAGGCATAGTATGCATGCACCAAATGGATTCACAGGGGTACTAAGAGCACAGTTGACTAGATTAAGTAGACTTAATACAGAAGATGAGAGTTTTAGACAACAGGCAGAAGATATGATGCAAGAATTTTATGAAAGCGGATATGATTTAGGAAAGGTGAAAGAGGTTTATGAGGAAGTCTGTGATCAAAGACATAATAATATTAAACCTATATTCTTGGATAGTAATGTTAATGTACTATTAACACAGAAGAATAAAAATGATAAAATAAGGTATTTAACTACCTATAATATAAAAACTGCTGAAGTAAACAAAATTATAGAAAGAAATTGGACAATTTTGATGGCAGTGCCTGAGTTACGACAAATTTTTGGTGATAGACCATTTTTTGCTTATAAAAATCAAAATAATTTAAAGAGAAGGTTGTGCTACAAGGACTTTAAACAAACTGGCAGCATAAAAAATGTTTTTAGTAAACCAGGTAGTACAAAATGTCTAAACTGCAGTCATTGTATGGATATTTATACAGAGAATAACATTTTTAAACAGCCCACAACTAATAAAGAATATATGTTTGATTGTTCAGCAAATTATAATACTACTAATGTTGTTTACTTAGCTACTTGTACTTCATGTTCATCATTTTATGTCGGAAAAACTATAAGGAAATTAAGAGAACGTATAGTTGAACATAAGTCTAATATTAGAAGAAACATCAAAACTAATGTATTAAGTAAACACATTTCTGAAAAAGGTCAAGAACATCAATTTAAATTCAAAGTTATTGATGTAGTATATGTTAGTAATAGGGGTGGTAACATTAACAATATTGTTGAACTTAAGGAGTATGAATGGATAGTTAGGTTACAGGCATATTATTTACCTGGTTTAAATAATGCTGTTAGCTTGAAGCCCATTTTAGTAAAAAAACAGGCAAATTTATAGTTTTATGTATATGTTTATATATATGTGTATGGTATGTGCATATATATTTATGGGTTCACTACATATGACCAAAAGTTCATATGACCGAAGCCCATTTGACTGAGACCAAATGACTGAAAACCCATTTGACTGAAAACCCATATGACCGAAAACTCATTTGACCGAAAAACAGCACTGGCAGGTATATGCCCTGTTCCCCACTGTAGTGCGATCCTGGAGTGAGAATATAAAGTTAGGAGTGTGTGGGGAGCACAGCCCCCCACATTGGAGGGTGTGGGGGGCTATGCCCCCCACATTTTGCAACCAGTTTTTAATGATATTATATGTTTTAATGCATTTTTCATGGATACACATATATGTAATAGTGCATAAACTGCAATTATGTGGGGGGCTTTGCCCCCCCCACACCCTCAACGTGAGGGGCTGGGCCCCCCACACCCCCTAACTTTATATTCTCACTCCAGGGTCGCACTACAGTTGGGAACAGGGCATATACCTGCCAGTGCTGTTTTTCGGTCAAACGAGTTTTCTGTCATATGGGTTTTCTTTCATTTGGTCTCAGTCAAATGGGCTTCGGTCATATGAACTTTCGGTCATATGTAGTGAACCCATATTTATATATGAATTTTTAAATGATTTTATATAACTTTTTTACATATACATATGCATCGTTACAAAGTGTATATCATTACTATTCTGTGATAGGCTGGCTGTAATCATGTGCTTTTTAAGAACTCCTATTTAAATGTTGTATTTTTCACTTTCATGATAGTAGCATTGAGGAAGGGTGTTTGTGACCCGAAAACTTTGCAATAAACGTTGTTTTTTGTCTTTTGGCATTGGATTCTTGAGTCTAAATTCTACTATTGCTTCTTCACTCCATTTATTGCAGTACAGACTGTTTTTGTGACATACCTCTGGGGCAGCAGCCTGTAGCTGGTGAGTATGGTGTTGCTTGTTCAGGTTTGCCAATACACCAGCCATCTCATGGCCATGGTTTTTGACATGCACCCATTTAACACACCTACCCATAAGGCATGCTGTGCATGTTCACTTATTGTTGTTGTTAACTGCACTGCATCACAGTGGTCACCATGATGGCATATCTGAAGGGTATGTAAGAGTCCTGCAATATAACTAACAACCTGTCATTGCAAGATGTATGCACAGAGATGAACATAATAGTGGAAAAAATGGCCTACAGTAGGAACATGTCTGAAACATCACCCTTATACAGTGCTACAACAGTGTATATACCACTATTACAATGGCAACTGTTACAGAGCTACACAACAGCATATCACAATACCGCATTCCACAACCCTTACAACCTGTATCGTGGTCCTAACATGAGCAATGAATGTGTAATATGGAATCCTATGTTAAGACAGCAAATATGGGGAATACATGCCTTAACAAACACTGGAAGCATATGTGTGTATACACTCCAACTAACATATTGTGAAAGCAGCTTTTGAGGTACTGACAGCATTCACTCTTCATGAGTGTGCACCTTCCAGCAAGTACAGATCCTCAATGTCACACCAAGAAATGGTTTGCTGTCCAAGATGTTTGTCCATCAAGTGTGCCCACTCACCTGCAACATAGCAGCCATGGCTTGCACACATCTTACAAGTCATGGAATGGATCCCATACCCGACAGGTAGCACGCAGGAGTAGGACATGTAGCCTTACCTCACCATTGCATATACCATGGTAAATAGTACAGGCAGTTGTGTATATGAAGAGGATGTATGGGACAACATTAATGTAGAAAATAAACAGATGGCCATCCAAGACAGATGATGACACATGTTGCAAACTGGTCATGCAGGGTGCCTAGTAACATGCCGCAATGCTGAGGGAGTTGTAGGAGTTTCTAGCAAGTACTGGCTGTGCAGTACCTGTGTCAACAATCGCCTGGACTCTGCATAAGTGTGGCCCATGGGTTAGGGTAATCAGATGGAACAGTTGTTCCACAGGAAACATTGGCCAGGGCTCTCTACAGGTAGCATATGCATAACATCAAAAGTCTCCCAAAGGCATGTGTTGCAATGTGTAATGGTGTACCAAGACCAAGTTGGAAACGTATAGACAGTATCAATTAAGATACATGTGCTGCACAAGCAACACCTCAACCCACCTCAGGCCCACCATCCCCATCTGTACCTTGCTGGTGCCAGTGTACACCTGTATGTTTGCGATTCATTAGCAGGGACCAGGCTGGTACACATGGTGTTCTGAATTTGGGACACTGCAAAATGTCACCCATGTGTAGCCCATAGTTGTCAAGCATCTGAAAAAAGGCTGAGGATGGGGAGGGGTGTCATCCTGAAACACAACAGTGAACTGAAGCAGACAACCAAAGCTCACTAAGAATGACTGTATATGCACACAGTCAAGGTCATGAATTGTGGCAGACATAACCCTGACTCCACAACAATAGTGAAGGTACTGTGTGACCTCCGAGGGCTGTGCACATGAGTTGACCTTGCAATCTGGCAGAGTTGGGGGACATTTGTAGGGCAGAGTGACCAAATACTGGCAAATGCAGATGACCCATGCTAGTATACCCCTTCCAGGAATAGTGACTGATGTAGTACACTTAGCAGTTGGTGCAAAAAACCATCATGTTAAAGGTGTACACACTTATGCACCCACAAATTGTATGCTTCTCAATCAGCATCTGCACAACTAACATTTTTGTTTGATACCGCATTTGATTGCACAGGTCATATGTCACATATCAGGTCCATGTAATGTTAACATATACAGTATTGTGGCCCCATGGCATATCAGGGAAGAGGGTGGCATGTCACTAAGGGTGTGTACACTCCTCATAGCTACAGTAAGGTTTGAAGGTTGTCAGTGTAATTGTATTTTATTGGTCATACATGCACCGCTGATGATGAGATCTGCAAATCAGACATCAGGCATTCACTAATGACATCTGTCCACATATCAACCCAGATATGTGTTGGACAAACACATAGGGGCTATGAGCAGCAGAGCAAACATAACTGACACACATATACATATTCAACAATGGCATGTACACCTGTGAGGTATAGTGCACAGTACATGTCAGGGTGCTGAACAGGTGTGCAACAATACTATGTACATGGGTGCAGTCTGTTCCAGGGGAAAGGGCATCACCTACTAACACAACCCATGCGTCACAGAGATGTATAATGTTGGTAACAGGGATTGACTATAGCTGCAGTGCAAGCTGTTGAGTGCCTACATCATGCATGTTGACAGATGGGTAATGAGAGGTCTGTGGGTAATATCTTTGTGCAACCTCACCTGTGTGTGTGTGTGTGTGTGTGTGTGTGTGTGTGTGTGTGTGTGTGTGTACAGTTAAGCAATGATGTACAGATCTTAAAGTGCGTTTCTTGTTTTCCCCTCACAGGTGGTGAGGTGGGTCAGGGTCCCGCCTGCAGGCAAATTAATGTTAATGTCCATATAGACACTGACAATGATGATAGGTATGTTGAGACACAGGCAGGGTTGTTAGGGGTGAAGCTGCACCATCATTTGACATCCCAGTGTTATCCACCCCATCCCCGCACACAGTCTCATTGCCTATACATACCCCATCACTAGTGGCCATAGATGAGGGACAGTTGGTAGGTGGTGGCATGAGACAGGACAGTGTGGTGTCTATGGTATGTGTGTCTGGACACAGCAGCCATAGCCAGATGCCCGGTGAGGTACCACATAGGCAGATGTACAGGGATGCTTGTAGGTCATCATGACCCTGGCAGAAGTGCCACATCTGGTGTCACTAGACACATCTTTCAGACCAACATGGAGGTGCAGGCACATATAGACTGGTATACCAGACAGGGTCTGAGTCTGCAGAGGGCTACTCATTATGCTGTTATTGACAACATTCATGATCTTGCAGGTGCCCACCGTTATTTTGCAGAGGTCCTGGATAGACGATTCGGTGAGATGGTTGGAATCCTCGACCATGGAATGTGTGCTTGAGCATACGGTGGGAGTAGTGTGATGGCCATGTGGATGTAGGCCAGGAGCACTAATAGCTGGAAGTCGATGTGGATGTGCAAGATGTCAGAGCCACTCCCGTAGTGGCAGTACCAGCCCCAGCACTGCAGGAGAGGTGCTGTCCAGACCACAACATAGCAGGCCATGTGCATGTGGCCCAGGCCGCTGCCAAGAGGGACCCGGATCCAGCGGACATATGTCATCATCGGAGAGAGTACCATATCGTGGATTGTACCTGGTGGTGCCCTTGGAACCCCTGGCAGGCACAGTTCTCATGTCCATGGCCGGAGACGGTGAACTGCACACCCTGCCAGGCATGGTCTGCAGCTGTCCAACAGACCCCTGTATTGGACAGCCACATGGCCGAACTACGTGCATGCATACACACACACATCACCAACACAGGTAGGCCAACCCCATACCTACACACACCACATTGCAACATCCCAATTAATGATGAAACCCCCCCAAACACACACATGATGTCAAACAAATGGCTAAGCCTAGGTCTCTGGCAAACCCACAACACACCCTGTGCATATGATGATAGTTGTGCCACATCCCTGTCATCAATAACATCAATGCAGGGGCAGGCTAATATGGTTCTGAGGCACAGGATGACTGTACTGCAGTGTACCGATGTAATGCTTTGTAACATGTTTTCAGCACTAAAGTTTAATGCTTACATGTCAGGATGTGTAGCTGTCCAGTCATGATTCATTATAGCTGTTATTAACACTGAGTGATTGTGGTCTCCATAATGTATTCCGTTTGTGTTGTAGGTGTCCATGTGTCAGCAGGATGTGGGTCTGCTGTTGTTTCCTACAAGGGGTATGGTGCTGTGATGACACCTTGACTGTGCCATATCCTGGATGCAGCTGAACACATGTCACAGGTCTGTATAACAGTTACTCATGTGCCACATGGCTGATAGGTCTGAGGGGTGTATACAGGTGAGTCCATGATGGCTGATGTCAGCATCCCTTCTACAGTGGACAATGGTAAATGTACTGGGTGGTACACCCACATGTGTGTGTATAACACACACACACACATAGAGGCTTTGGTGTTGATGCAATACACTGAGAATACTGTACACATGGATGTATGTCCTTTTGCAAGGAACACATTTTACTCTATTTAATTCCACCAAGACAGAATAGTCACAACATCACATTGGGAAATAATCAGTCTGCTAGTTTAATGTCGTTGACGATGGTACTGGCAGGGTATATGTCCCCTTCCCTAATGTAGTGCAATCCTCAACTTGGTAAACATAGGTGTGCTGGTGTGGGTGGCACAGCCCTACCCTTTGGAGGGTGTGGGGTGGTGTAGAACTGCAGATAGTGCGACTGACAACTACTTAACCTGTTAACATGAACTGTACAGTATTACATCCAACTAAGTAAGGGGATACATTCAGCAATACCGCAATGATGGCGGCTGTGTCCACAAGATCCACACGCAGCTATATATATCAACCCCAGTATCGTTGTACAGCTATACAGTGGTGAAGAGGGCATTTACACATCTACTACTAGTTGTGATGGAATGACTTTCCACAGGATGATACCTGTGAAATGTTAGCATTTGCCAGTCAGTTCTCAGACAGATGACCTCCTGGGACATGTATATTCTGAAAACTGAAGTAGATCCCTTCACACACACACACACACACACACACACACACACACACACACACACACACACACACACACACACACACACACACTCTTACTTGGCAACACTGGGACTAGAACCCCTACCTAGGTACATAGTGCTACTAATGTGTTTGGCCTTAATTGCACACACCACACAGCTTTTAGGATGAGGTGTGTTCCAGGTTACATGTTAAGTGAAGAACATCACCAGGCCTTGTACAGTATGGTAATGGGGAATGTACTGTATGTTCATCGTGCATACAGCTGCAGTCATAAATGATGGGTTATCCTACCGTCAGGCGGGTCCTCGGTCGGCCGAATTCCAAAGTCTAGGTCTGGCGTCGGTTGTCGTCGCTTCTTCCCTGATGTCAGTGTGGCAGGGGTATAAAAGAGGCAGCTGATGCCATTTTCTTCAGTCTTTCTTGCTACGCGGTGCCCGAAGCAGAAGCAGTTCGCAAGTGCCGGTCGGCCAGCTCCTGAGATTTACGAAAGTATTTCAGCCGAAGTCTTCTTGAAAGCTAAGTACCCGTTGAAACTTTTCTTGCCTCAGACCGATGTCAGACAAAGTTAATAATTGCATTTCATGTGGGAAGCAAATACTGCATAAGGATTTCCACTCTTTCTGTATACCTTGCTTAGGCCCAGACCACGACGTCTCGGCCTGCCGTTTTTGTGCTAGATTCAACAAGCGCACTATTAAGCATCGGGCAGAGTTCGCCCTTCACTTTTTTGGCAAAAAATTTAATTATATTATGTCATCGGATACTCCAACTCCAGTTTTGAGCAAAAAACGCAAAGATAAGGACTGACATACGAGGTCCGCACCTCCTACTGAAACCACGCTAAGGCCGACTACCGGTTCTCCGGTACTCAGCGAGGCGCCTACGCAGCCCCTGAGTACCGATGTCAATGCATTACCGGTTTCTTCAGTACCCGAGGTCGCAGGCTCCTCGGCCCCCATTCCTACTACAGATACCGATGCCACTCCTGGCGGGGAAACTCAGAATTTAGACAGGCCTGCCATTTCTCAAGGGGTCTTCAGGCCTTCCTCCTTTTCTATTAAAGCCTTCACTAAATCTAAAGCAGCCATGAAAACCAAAAAACAGGTTCCTCAGACCCCCCCTCAAGGCACCATGCCTAAAAAACAGATGCTTAAAATGGCTGAGGATTTGATTACTCTTATCAAGGGTTCTCAACCCCCCTCTGACAAAAAGCCCAGATTAGAGGAAGACTACCCTTCCTGAGATCAAGCTTCTATTACCTCAGAACTATCTGAGGACCAGGATTATGCCTATTCTCCATTCGAAGACTCTGATGCAGAGGAGTCTATTCCCTCAGTCTCCCCCCCTGAGGACTTCTCTTTTGGGGAAACCCTGCATACATTGAGGGAACACTTTCACTGGGAAGGCCAAGATTACTCAGATTCCAAGAAAACGCTCAGGGAATTTCTTCTGCTCCCCCAGCATAGGCCCCTGGCTATCCCTCCTGTTTTTAGATATATTGGATGATGTGTACACAGAAGCCAGCCTTAATCCAGATTCTTTGCCTCCAGCCCCTGTTAAACCAGACAGGTATTACCGGGTTCCTGATTCTCACCAGTTCCTATATAAATGCCATACTGCTGACCCAGAAACTATTTCACAGGGTCCCAAGGGAATTAAGGCCTCTACTGCTAAGAACCCATTACCTTCAGAGAGAGATTCCAGATCTTTAGAAAGGTGGGGGAAAAAGGTGTACACCTCGGCCACTTTAACCATGAGGGCATTAAACTGTCAGTTCCATATGTTAAAGTATCAACAGTTTTTGATATCTCAGCTGAAAAGCAAGATGACACAACCAGAACAACCAGATTTAAAAGAGTTGCAGGATTTGTTGCATGGTACAGAGCAAGTGGGTAAACATACCTTGCAGTGTGGTTTTGATGCTTTAGAGGCCTCATGTAGAGCTGCTGTTACGGGGTCTG
This sequence comes from Protopterus annectens, assembly GCF_019279795.1. Lineage (NCBI taxonomy): Eukaryota > Metazoa > Chordata > Ceratodontiformes > Protopteridae > Protopterus > Protopterus annectens. The sequence goes on along the minus strand of NC_056728.1, from coordinate 941,218,692 downwards.
TTATACGTAGGCATGCGTGGCTCAAAGAGCAAACCTTACCAGATCATGTCAAAGCTAAATTATTAGATGCACCTCTTCAAAAAAGATGTATTGTTTGGTGTTAAAGCTGAGGAGGTGCTAAAGAAAATGGAGGAAAAAGTGAAATCAATGCAAACAGTGAAAGATTTCCTGCAGGTACAGCCTCCACGTTTCAGCAGAAACTGGCCTTCAAAAATTGGTCCTTTCCAGCCACGGACAGACCTCAAAGGGCAGATACAGGCGTCCAAGGGGTAGAGGGCAACCTCAAGGATCTTTCAGAGCCAGACAGTGGCAAGCACCAACCCCAAGAGGTGGAGAAGATAGATCACAGTCTTTAGAAAACAGACACAATGACTTCCCCCTACACCTGCCAAGCAAAGCTTTAATGGCAGCACCTTTGGGTGGAAAACTGACATTATTCTCAAAAAATTGGCATATTGTTACAAAAGACAAATTGATTCTGGACATTATAGACAGAGGCTACAGGTTCCACTTTCACACCCTTCCAAAAATGAGAGGCATGCCAAACCTGCCACAAAATCAAAGGGCAGAGGCATAAAAACAAATTTCAGCTCTCATGGACATGAAAGCAATTCAAGAGGTACCTGCAAAAGAACAAAGGTCAAGGGTTTTATTCCAGACTATTCCTGGTACCAAGAAAAAACAAAGATTGGAGACCTATTTTAGACCTATCCATCCTAAACACATATCTACAGGTGCCAAAATTCAAGATGCTCACATTACAGCAGCTTCTTCCCATGCTGGGCAAGGAGTCTTGGCTGGTAACATTGGACCTCAAGGAGGCATACCTGCATGTCCCTATCAGACAAGATTGCAGAAGATACCTCAGATTTCTTGCAGGTTCAACCCATTACCAATTCTCTGCATTGCCCTTTGGCTTATCTACTGCGTCCAGAGTGTTTACAAAATGCCTGGCATCAGTAATCACCTTCTGCAGACTACAAGGGATACAAATCTACCCATATCTGGACGACTGCCTGATCCAAGCGGACAGCAAGGGCATACTACTGCAGCACCTGGCGTTTGTAATAAAACTGTTGAACTACCTGGGATACACAGTCAACAAAAAGAAATCAAAACTAATACCCTCTCAACAAATAATTTTCCTGGGTGCCAGCTTGGATACAACCACCCAGATGGCCTACCTCACGCCAGACAAGCAAGGGCAACTGTCTCAATACTTCAGAAAAATGGCAACTTACACCAGGCTAATGGCAAGGAAAGTCCTGCAGGCTCTGGAATTCATGGCATCTTGCATCCTACTAATCCCATGTGCAAAGCTGCATATGAGGAAACTTCAATGGTACCTAAAAAACTTATGGTCTCAACACAGCCACAGCTTGGAAGCAATTATACCACTCATTCCATGCCTTCAAAAGGAATTTATGTGGTGGGCTCAAGCTTGCCAAAGAAACACAGGTCTTCCTTTCTGTGTACCTCAAGCAACTCAAATCATCACAACAGACGCCTCAGATTATGCCTGGGGAGCACACATGACAGATCAGTGCATTCAGGGAAAATGGACCCGAAAAGAGAAGCACCTTCACATCAACCAAAAGGAAATGCTAGCCGTGCAAAAGGCTATTATGACCTTCAAAGACCTACTGCATCCAGGCCAGCTATTGATAAGGACAGACAACACCACAGTGATGTGGTACATAAACAAACAGGGGGGAACTCATTCATACCCCCTGTGCAGGCAAGCCATGACCCTATGGAACACAGCACTGGAATTGCAAATTCAACTACAGGCACAATTCCTGCCAGGGAAGGAAAACACACTGGCAGACACCCTAAGCAGAAATATGACAGATACACACGAATGGAAGTTGCATCCTCAAGTTTTCATGAAGATAACTCAGGCATGGGGACAGCCAGACATAGATCTCTTTGCTACCCACAGAAATTGCCAGTTGAAAACATTTTGTTCAAGGACCTATCATCCACAGGCCTGGAAAGTTGACGCACTTTCCTTCAATTGGGCAACATTGACAGTCTATGCCTTCCCGCCTCTTCTTCTGCTGCCCAAAGTTCTATTAAAAGCCAGAGCAGAGAGGCCGAAAATGATTCTCATTGCTCCAGACTGGCCAAGACAACACCGGTATCCACTCCTGAAGAGCCTGACACATTCCCCACCAAGGACCCTACCTCTAGTCCCTCTTCTGTTGTCCCAGCACAACTACAAAACCCTTCACAGCCAGCTCAAAACTCTAAATCTAGCTGCATGGAGAATTTCTTGATTTCCCAACAGTTTCTCCTCTCCAAGGAGGTGCAGGACGTCATCTTGGAGGCCAGAAGACCTTCTATAGAAAGGCCTACTCTGCCAAATGGAAACAATTTTGTGCCTGGAATCAAGAAAAGGGACAAAATCCTTGGGTAATAAATATACCTCAAATTTTACAGTACCTAGCTGAGATGTTAAACAATGGACTTTCCTTCTCCTCCATCAAGATCCACGCTTCAGCCATTTCTGCACAATACAACACAGATCCTCCTTTATTCTCTCATCCTCTCTTAAGGCAGTTCCTCAGAAAGGCAAAGAATATAAAACCCCCAAGGAAACCACCAGTCCCTGCTTGGGAACTCAACTTCGTATTGGAAAAGCTGACCCTTCCTCCCTTCGAACCAGCTTCTTCAACAGAGTTACAGTACTTGTCATGGAAAACAGCCTTTCTTCTGGCTATCACCTCAGCACGCAGGGTTTCAGAGCTACAGGCCCTCATGGCTGTGCAGCCATTCATCATTTTCCATCAGGACAGAGTTTCCTTATGAACCAACCCTACCTTTATGCCAAAGGTAGTATCCAGTGTAGCTTTGAATCAGACTATCCACTTACCTACCTTTTATCCTAATCCACAAAACAAAGGGGAAAGACTACTACATTCCTTGGACATTCACAGACAACTTCGTTACTATTTGGACAGAACAAAGCCATTCAGGAAATCTGAGCAACTCTTTGTGTCCTATGCTGCAGGTGCTCAAGGAAAGGCTATTTCCAAACAGACAATTTCAAAATGGATAGCCCACTGCATACGCTTTTGTTACTCATTTCATGGAAAAACTGTGCCTGCATGCATCAGATCCCACTCCACCAGAGCCACAGCTATCTCTGCAGCCTTCTTCAGGGGGGTCCCTACCAAGGACATTTTGGAAGCAGCCACCTGGAGTTCAGTGCACACTTTTTCCAAGCACTATCACCTCCCACTATACTCAAAATCTAGAGCGGGCTTTGCCACAGCAGTTCTGCAGGGCATCCTAGCTCCTCCTAGTTCCACTTAGTGCCTACCACCCTTACTTAGCTTTGAGATTCTACCCATCTGTTATGACTGCAGGTGTATGCACGATGAACATAGTACAGTTTTGTACCTACCATAAATGTAGATGTTCGAGTGCTCATACAGCTGCAGTCCAGGTTTCCCTCCCTCCATCCCCTCTTAGGACAGGCCTTATGACAAACACTTTTCATATAACCTTTTTGGGGTATTCTTTTTTGGTGTATTTGCTTGCAACTACTGTTTTTGATTTATCAACATTGCATCTTTTCATAACATTATGTTTGCCTTCCTTCTGGGGGCACCTGACATCTGGGGCAAGAAAAACTGAAGAAAATGGTGTCAGCTGCCTCTTTTATACCCCTGCCATGCTGACGTCAGGGAAGAAGCGACGACAACTGACGCCGGACCTAGACTTTGGAATTCGGCCGACCGAGGACCCACCTGATGGCAGGATAACCCATCTGTTATGACTGCAGCTGTATGAGCACTCAAACATCTACATTTATGGTAGGTACAAAACTGTACTTTGTTTATGAACAATACATAGTGTGACATACTGTCATATACACATTGACAAACACATAACAGTCATACTCACATCTGAGAAACCTGGGTTTATCATTGCTAACTACCTTGTCAGTGTGTCCATTTTGTTACAGATAAGTTGCACACAGCACACACATCACTGGGCTGGATAGTGTAATCAGTTACCTGTATGGTTGATGGTGACAGTGGTCCCCATACAGTAGACCTTGGGATCACCAAACACCATCATACTAGGTGACTTCAATTACCCTAATATAGACTGGGAACACTACTCAAGCCCAAACACCCTAGCCCAAAAGTTCCTGGAATTCATAAACTCAAATGCCATGGAACAACTAGTCACCATCCCCACAAGAGGAGAAAACATACTTGATCTCATCATCACGAACATGGGAGCACAATGTTCAACACCGGAAGTATACCCCTCACTGGTGAGATCAGATCACAAACTAATCTCGCTGGAGGTCCTCATCCCACCCCACCTGAAATAAAAAGACCACAGTAAAGAACTTCTCGAAGCCGACTTCACACTTCTAAAGACTAGTGTGGTCTCCTTTAAGGCCCCGAGCCGGAAAACAGTACTCAAGTCGCTGAATCACTTACAAATGCCTTCTACCAGCACCTGCAGGACTGCATGGATAAGGCAATCCCAAGCAAAACAAAGACTCTTTGTACCAAAGGCAAGCGTCCACTCTGGTGGACCCCAGCCATAAACAAACTCTACAACAAAAGGAGGAAGCTACTACAAGATAGAGCAAAATCCTTAAAAGGTAAGACACCCTTGATCACTATAAGTAAAAACTAAGAGCTCTCATAAAATCATCCAAAGCAAATTTTGAGAGAAAAATAGCTAAAGACTCAAAAGACAATCATAAGGCCTTCTTTAGCTATGTTAGAAACCTGGGAGGAAACTCCCAGATATGCTCAGAACTAGTTCAAAATGATGTGAAGATTACTGATCCTACAGACATTGCCAACATACTGGCTGACAGGTTCAGTGCAAACTTCTCCCCTCCCCAAAAGGAGAGATATCTATACCAAGTGATTGCAGCCCCCAAACATCTCCAGCCCAAGTGAGAACTGCTCTCTCCAAAGCAAAAACACAGCATCCATGGGACCTGATGGTGTCCCCGGCTGTGTGCTCCACGAACTCAACGAGGAATTAAACCCACAGCTAGGACAGCTGTTTAATCATAGTCTTACCTCTGGATACGCACCCAGGAGTGGCGCACTGCAACTGTGGTCCCACTTCACAAAGGCGGTGCCTCCACCGACCCTGGAAATTACCGCCCATTAGCTTGACAAGCCTTATCTGCAAAGCCATGGAGAGGATCATAATGGACCTCATAAATAAAGACATAGGAATTTGCAGACTTTGGATCCATCCCAGTTTGGCTTTGTCAAAGGCAGATCATGCCTTCTAAACTTGGTTGACTTTTTCAAACAGTCACCAAAGCCATTGATGAGGGAAAGGCAGTCCATACAGCCTACCTCGATCTGGCGAAGGCCTTTGATACAATACCCCACTCGGGTATCATTGAAAACTCATCAGCTTAAATGTTAACCCATACATCACAAGATGGGTTGCAAACTGGCTGAGTGACAGAACCCACAGGGTCAGAGTTGCTGGCGCCATGTCAGACTCAAAGCCTGTCACAAGTGGTGTACCACAGGGCTCAGTCCTGGGCCCACTCTTGTTTGGCATCTACTTTCCAAGTACAAGCAAACACAGGAGGGTTATGGCTGACAAAGTTTGCAGATGACTGCAAACTGGGCGCCATAGTAGAAAACACATCTGACACAGATATCCTTCAGAAGGGTCTCACAGAAACGGATAACTGGTGCCAGAGCCATGGCCTAAAGTTAAATGCCAAAAATGCATAGTCATACCCTCGGAAAAACAAGGTTACCCCTAGCTACCAAATAGGTGGCAATCCACTGAGTACAGAAGAAGTTATCAGAGACCTGGGGACCCAGGTTGATAGTAGTCTGTCATTCGACACCCATGTAGCTAAAGTAGTTAGGAAGACCTTCTACATTGCCCACCTTATCATGAAGGGATTCTCATCTAGATCAAGGGAGGTCATAGTCTCCCTATACTCATCACTCATCAGACCAATGATTGAGTACAATGCCCCATTCGAATGTATCTGACCCGACACTTGCAGCAGCTGGAGAGGCCACAAAGTTCCTCACCAAAAGGATAAAGGGTCTCAAACATCTGTCCTATGCTGCCCGACTGAAAGAACTCCAGCTCTATTCAGTCACTTACCGCTTGCTCAGAGGTGACCTTTGCCTAACATACAAGGCCATGTCAAACCCAGATTTGATGAATATGCTTCACCTCAAAAAATCTAGATCCGTCAGAGCCACAAGGGCGGTAGACTTAAACCTCGACACGGCTATTAATGGGACGTGCTGGAGGGATAGATTCATCACCCAAAGACTCCCTATGCTGTGGAATAAAATCCCGGTATATGTGAGGCAGAGCACCTCGCTGGCCTTGTTCAAGAGAAATCTTGACCAATGGATGGGAGATCGCAGATATACCCCAGGGATTACCTCAGTGTCACTGCTCAACAGAGGCACAGCAAAATAATGGGTATAGTTCCCCATACTAAAGGGGTGGCGTAAGCCACAAAACTATGGGCTAGGCTTGTAAATGCCCTCGGGCAGATAGCCTAGTATGAACCTATGAACCTATGAACCTATGTGCTGGGGGTTCCATGGTGTAAAGACAGTATATCCAGCACCCACACCCCACATTGGATATTGTACTCACTGAAACCCGTGATAATACTCTGACATACCCACCATCACACATTGATCAGGACTGCAATACAACCCCTTGTCTATCTCAAGAGTGCTACTACAGGGATATGCATCTATTGCACATGCCACAGGGATAGTAGGGTGATGCATTGTCATGGCTCTCCTACAGTTAGCAACATCACTATCCCTTATACTGTGTGGCAAGGAGTATTATATTAGGGGAATGTGGCTTCAGAATGCTGTATCCTACAAATATACACACTTGCACACATAAACACTTGCCAGAACTCAGAGGGTAACCCATGCCTATCTACCCATTTGTACAACAGTGTTGTGCTGGTACTGCAATTTCCAGGTAGCCCATAGGGTGCAGAGTGTAACAAGGTACATTTAATGTCCATTACAGCAGCAGCCATATCTAACTATGGTAATGGGGGTGTGGTGGGTGTGAAGGGCCTCAGAGTATTATCAACTACAGGTCTACAAACACACAGACACTGTTATTCTCAGTAATGCACACTGACACATTTGTCAGTGCTGGGGTCCATAGGTGTAGGTGTTCATAGGTGTGTACCAGGATATTGTCCATGGAGAGATGGGAAGAGTAGGGGATGTGTGTACAGTGGTATCATGCCATGGCCAGAAGGCCATCTATCAACTGATGCCACAGGAGAAATCCTCAGGATGAGAGTTAAATGCAACATCTAATCATCTGGTTGCCTTTTGCAGAGGGCCAGTGAGGTGCTCCAGTTGACATGTATGCAACATGTATTACATAACATGACCAGTGTCTGTCTTGGAGACCTGTACCCAAGCATGTTCTGTTGACTGTGTTAGTGTAGTTGAGGTATCCATGGCATGTGGTGCATACAGGGTGGGGATTCCTAGCTGTGGCATTCATAACACAGCTGGGCAGACATGTCAGTGTCACTCAAGTATAGATTGCCTGTAATCATCCAAGATGGATACCTGACATCTGCACATCTGTACAGATGACAGACAGACATCAGTAGCCAACTGGTTATGCATTAGGATGACTGTGTTGACAGATAGACGTTTGACACTGATAGGTATGCCATTACGACATGACAGCAGCCCTCAATGACATGTCCTATACACACAGTAGTCTACAGTTAATATCCGCATGTCAGAGCAATATCCATTAGGAAATACTTAATGACACAGAGCTCACACACCAAGAACACGACAGTGAGGACTCAGAGTCCATCTTTGGATGCAGGGGTGTTTGGTTCCAGTACTACAATCTGCAATCTATTCTTACTTGATAAAGCACTGTCAACAGTAGTAATGTAATGATACACTACATGCCAGTGTGACTGCATATAACCTGAGATACTACCCATGTATGTAACACAAATAATTCAAATGGAAAAGAGTGTTGTACAAGCCATATATACTCAGGTGTCCCAGACAGTGGACTCACACCCCTTGGTACTATAATGACAGCACATAGACGCATGTTATGTACATGGAATTAAATACACTTATTAAAAATGTCATTACCCTGCTATTTTATCAGACTGGAATGTGATCAAGCTGCTCAAAACTGCCTTAACCACTCTGTATCCAACAGTCTTTGTTCTGCCTAGCAGCAAAATAAACAGCACTTGAACCCAGGACCCTGTACACTATAATCACAGCACTTAACCACTAAGCCATCACAGCTGTGAACAAATTTGTTGCTTTTTTCTGATATATCTGTCAGTACACATACTGAATAGTAGTGAACAACTGCTTTAACTTCTATAATTGTGTAGTACTTGTTAGTGATATTAGTGTTGAATCAAGTATGTTGTTGTATCTAAATATACACATATCAGATAAATATGGTGTGATACATCTGTGAAGGTATATGCAGCAGAGATCACACTACAGTTGGGGAAAAGGGCAAATACACTGTCAGTAGTATTTTTGGCAAAATGGATTTTCAGCAATTTGGACCCTATGTCAGAATTTTCTGTGAAATGGCTTTTCGGCAAAATGACACTGATCTATATATATATATATATATATATATATATATATATATATATATATATATATATATATATGTATATATATATATATATATATATATGTGTATATATATATATATATATATACATATATATATATATATATATATTTATATATATATATATATATATATATATGTATGTGTGTGTGTATATATATAAATATATATATATATAAAACATATGTCCATAACATGTAGTGTAGTCGTACCTCAGCACCAAGAGTCACAACCTCTTAGTGCAAGGGGATGTCATATAAGTATTGCAGGTATAAATGTAGACTTTTGCTGCTGTAACAAGTGTTGTCTTAACAGAAATGTTGTGTGGAAAGTCACATCTGATATTGACATGTACGCCAATAGTTACTGACAGACATTATAAGATCATTATAGTAAATTACCACACAAATAACAGTAATGATCCTGTGGAATACAACAGAGATATGAACAATAAATGTGGATAATCTGACACACTCTGGTCAGTCCAGAGGTATACACAGCACCCCTTAGTGCAAGATGTGTGGACCAAGCCTGACAAAGTGGATGTTTACAGCCATGTAAATGGGGATATCACGAAAATACTGGAATAGATAAGCTCACACAGTTTATGCATTCACACACTCCTGTCTGTCCTGACACATAATAACCAGAGGAGCAGAGGTCAAAAGCCCACATACTACTCACTATTTAGTGACATACATCTGTACAGCATCCCTCTGCTTTGTCAGAAATACAGAACAGTTATGGTGGCCAGGCAAGTACATCTGACAAATATCTGGACATAATATCACACTGGGTAAATACACTGAGCTGCTAGGCATGTTGCAAAGCACTGTGCAAACTACAAGCAGACTGCCACAACACTGGTCTATATTTCTTATGGGGGAATACACATGTACCTGCAAATATAGCAGGCTCTACAGGCATGTAACAGCACAGAGTAATATACACCTGTGTGAATGTGCATACCCACAACCAATTTGAACACAGCCACAGTCACATATGGTAAGCATACTTAATATTACAGTATATGGACTGTGTGAACAACACCATCCTCATATGTGCCACTCACACACTAACCGTACATATACTGGGCCAGTATACAGTGTATTGCGATGCTTGACTGTGGTATGGGACATATGTCGGTCTGGCCCTACAAACATGTACGCAGATAGGGTACCATACACTGCAGCAGCATGCAACATCACATAGAACAGGACTAAGAACAATGACATCTACCACAGTCTGTACACAGGCCAAGGTACATATTGACATTACACACTCTGTCAACAATCACCATAAGTACACAGACCTCACTACTGTACACACTACAACAGAATGTCCAGGTTTTGTCCTCAAATATAAGGCCTACTATACATAACATGTCTAGCAGTCTGATATCTCACTGGCTTGTTATCAGGTATGATGTCAGTAAATAATGATGTACTGAACATATGCACCTCTTACTGCATGACATATGTACAAAGGTTGACAGAGTTGTGGCTGGAGGCAGTAATACAGGGCAAATATAGCAGGCTCTACAGGCATATAATGTGACATATGTCTAATGAGGGATATGAAGTCAGTAACTAACATGGCTGTCACCATGTACTGACTGCAATCCTCAGAGTATGCCACTGCATTTCTAAAGATAGGAAATGTGTGAGTAACACAACACATGTAAGACTCCAAACACCGGCCAGTCTGCAGATAGCCCTACAGGTGAGAGTTTCCCCAACCGCATAACACTGACATGACAGATATTAAGTCATGTAGAACAGCCATATCCACACAAACCCTGTTAAACCAACATTACTTCAAATGTAGAAGAGCAATACTTACATTCTGTCCTCATGTCTGGAACATCCCCCTCCTGTTTGCTGGCCTGTCTCCATAGTGCATGTTGTAAGAGGTATACCAACTTCCCTCTGAGATGCTGTTTGTCAGACACCCACATGAAGTCCTGCTCATAGTAAATGAAAAGGGCCAACACCCACATGAAGTGCTTAGTTATAGGAGTGTGTTTCCATGCAATTGGCTATAGGAATGATACTACAGCTGTTCCACATGCAATCAGCTAGCGGGGGACTGCAATCCGTGCACAGTCCATCAGCTGATCATGAGCATCACTTACAAAACAAAAGCTGCAGCCTAAGCAAAGCAAGTGTACTTTTCCGCATCCACCAGAAAGGGAGTGAGAGAGACAGACAAAGACAAAGTAAGAAAGGAAGGGAGTAGGAGAGTAAGAGCTAAGCATGTTTGTGTATGATCCATGGATGGAGAGTGGTATCTGGGCCTTATGACAGTTGCCTATATTGTGTACTAATCCATACTGTCACATGGTAATTGCACATGGCTGTACACATTTATGGCTGAGGATTGTCGAATAAAATCTCTACAATGTTTGGAAAATGTTGGCTTTGTAATGTTGACAATAGGACATATAGCTCCTCAATATGATGATGTGACAAAACCCACACTGCAATGGACCCTGTCATTGTACAATCACCCCAACACCCACACAGAACACTGATAATACACACAAACACACACTTACCAGTACTGGGTTTCAAACCCCTACCTGACTATGTATTGCTATCACATTGTTATGCAGTTATTGCACACGCCACAGAGCTTACATGTTGGAGAGCTGTCCAAAGGTATCTTTGAATGTGAGTGACATCAGCAACAGTGACAAAGGAGGGATAAGGGCAGTATAGTACATGTAGCTGTCCACAAAAGCAGGTGTCAAGGAAGACACAACCACAGTCTCTCAGGGACTCACACACATTATCATCATTGGCAGGGTCAGGATTAGAACTCTTAACTAACTAGTTTTCTACATTGTAGTATTACACAGGTATCACATGCACCACAAAGCTTATCAGGCGGTTACATGGCCAAAGGGTTATTTCAAGGTGACTGACATCAGAAGGCATGCTACAGTAGGGCGATGTGAGGTGTAGTGAGTGTGAATGGCTTCAAAATCATTAATCTACACAAACACACACACACACACACACACACACACACACACACACACACACACACAAACACACACGTGCTAGTACTGACATGCATGGAATCATTGCTTCACAGGTGTGTAGTAGATGACTATGCCAAAAGGCTGTTCAAGGCTAGGCAAAGGGTATACCTTAGCTTCAGGCCAGATGACAATGGTCTTCAGTGTAGTTCAGGGGTGTAGTTCCTGGATTGGCCCACCACAGGTGGGTATCGTATTCACCATCCATTCATTTGGGTTACTATTGTGGGTGGCCAGTGCTGTGCAATGCTTGCCATGTATGTGATCTATATTCCATAACACGGACACCACAGAGCTTACAAGGTTGAATCTTGTCCAAGGAGATATTTCAAGGTGACTGACATTAGCAGGCTTGGTAAAGTAGGGCAATGGAAGGTGTAGTGACTGTGGATAGCCTCAAAAGAATTGATCCCTACACGCACAGAGTTTCACAGTTACCATATCTTTGATTAGAAGTCCTACCTAACTAGTACATCACACTATAGCATTACAAAGTTATTGCACATGCCACAGAGTTTATATGGATGATCTTTATCTAAAGGGGTATTTCAAGGTGACTGACATCAGCAGGCTAGCTAAACTAGGGCAATGGGGAGTGCAGTGTGTGTGAATGGGCCATAAACCATTCCTCTGGAAACACACACACACACAACACTCAGTCACACACAACTTTTCATTTGACAGGACTGTGTATACAACTGCTAGATGAATAAAGACTTGTACTGTCATGTTACACAGTTATCACAAGCACCACAGACACTATAGTGCTGAGGGCTACCAGAAGCAAATGTCTACAGTGACAGACATTGGCAAATCATGTGATATTGTGCATGCATTATAATGTGTGTGCAAAGCATGACTGGTGTGAAATGTGGAGTGTGTGCACAGACAACTGCGACTGACAGATATGTATAGTCCACTGTTGTTGCCAGACATGGGCTTCATTTATTTGTGTGGGAGCATGCCCAGTATGACCTTCTTTACTGAATGTCTGAATTAATTCCAGGTAGGTTGTACTCCAGTGCAAGCATTTGTGTTCTACACCTACAGCTACCAACCTGTTTCTGCAGGATATCTATAGATAGGTTGACAATATGGGGTCACAATGGGCAAAGGATAGTGGGATACTGTAACTAATTGTGTCTGTGCTGCTTCTGCTACATGGTTTTGGTATTAGCAGAGATATTCAAGACATATGTACTGTTTTACACTGTGATGTATTATGTCATCAACTACTGACAGATGCATTTGCTCGTAGTAATTTCTTGGGGAATACAAGATTAATAAAACTGTGTCCAGTATTGTGGTCTGCAGCCTACATATTCTTGCACAATCATGCCATTCTGGAGGGGAAGCTGCAGATGCTTGCTGATGGGTCTGTGTAAATGGTCCAGCATCTTGGTACTGTGGTGGCTGAGGATCCCATGCTTGTACATCTATCGACGTGACAGACTGGCTATATCCTGCTGTGGCCATACCTCTCAGCGGTACAGATTCACACAGGTTACCCAGAGGCAGGGATCATATATCTGGTCATTACCCCTTCACATTGTGGTTTACAAGCAAGCTTGTAGCCACCCATTCCTGTGTTTGCAGGCAGGAGTAGTATGGGCACACATCACAGTTTCAGACTTCACACACTCCATGGCGTCCATGCTTCTACCCCCCTGTTATTATATCCTCTTCCTAACATTATGCAAGCAATATCTGATAAGTATCCCTATAGTTATCACTTCACCCCAGCAGGATTTAGGGGTTGGTCCACAGTTCATACAGTAGGACATGGTGGACATGCTACTGGGATTTGTCGACATGGTCTTGCATTTGTGTTCTGTGGACTGTGTTATGTCGTTATTTGGGACTCCATGAGATAACATACATTGGCAGCACAGGTGAGACACAGGCCTTTGACAGAGGACTGTAGGGCATTTGATAGTGATGCAGACAATCTGTAGCAGGCCAGTGCATTCTGTCACTCCTACAGTCCCAGGCTGCAAGCCACTCTGTTCCCCTGGGGTAACAAGGTGAGTGTGCAAGGTGTTAATGGCAATAGTTTCTATCCTTATTAATAGGTTCATAAGTAGGTACTAGGCTATCAGCCCTAGGCCCTATACAAGCCTAGCCAAAAAGGTATCTTGGCTTTTGCCACCCAAGAAAATTATTTTCCTGTGCCCCTGTTGAGCAGAGACACAAAAGTGATCCCCGGGGTGAATTTCCTATTTCCCATCCAAACATCAAGATTTTTCTTGAAGAGTGCTAATGAGGAGCTTTGTTTGATATAGATAGGCAGTTTGTTCCAGAGTATGGGAAGTCTCTGGGACAGGAATCTATCCCTCCAGCATGTTCTGTTTATTGTAGTGGCAAGGTTTAGGTCCCTAGAGCATGTAGCTCGGAGAGATTGTGATTTCTTTAAGTGGAGCATGTCCAGCAGCTCTGGGTTTGACATAGCTTTGTATGTTAGGCAGAGATCACTTCTGAGTAGACAATATGTGATGGATTAAAGCTGGAGTTTTTTGAGACGGTCTGTGTAGGGCATCTGTTTGAGGCCAGTAATCCACTTTGTGAGGTATTTCTGCGGCCTTTCCAGTTGTTGTAGATGTCTTGTGAGGTACATACCAAAAAGGGCATTGCACTCTATAATGAGTCTAATGAGTGATGAGTAGAGGGGAACAATGACCTCTTGTTTCCTGAATGAGAAACCTTTTGTGCTAAGGTGTGCCACGTAGAAAGATTTCCTGACTATTGTGGTGATGTGATTATCAAAGGAGAGAGTACTGTCCACCTGCGTCCCAAGGTCCCTTATCATACTTTCGGTGTTAAGTAGACTACCACCTATGTGGTAGCTCATGGGTACAGAGTTTTTACCAAAGGGGATGACAATGCACTTTTTGGCATTGAGCTTAAGGCCATGGCTTTGACACCAGGCATCTGTCTCAGTGAGGCCCTTTTGTAGGGTTTCCACATCATTAGGAGTTTCAGTTATGGCTCCTAGTTTGCAGTCATCTGCGAACTTCGTTAGCCAAAGACATTCTGTGTTAGCCTGTACTTCAGAAAAGTAGATACCAAACAGGAGAAGACCCAGGACTGAACCCTGTGGTACTCCAGTTGTCACTGGTCTGAAGTCGGACTTGGAGTCTGCTACTTTCACAATATGGGTTCTGTCAGTGAGTCAGTTGGCAACCCATCTTGTGACATAGATTTATACCTAGTTTAGTGAGTTTATCTATAATTCCAGAGTGGGGGATGGTGTCAAAAGCCTTGGCGAGATCTAGATAGGCTGTGTGAACCACCTTACCCTCGTCTACGGCTTTGGTGACTGCTTCAAAGAAGTCAGTCAGGTTTAGGAGACATGATCTGCCTTTTACAAACCCGAACTGGGTGGGGTCAAGAGTTTGGAAATTAACAATGTCTTTGTTTATAAGTTCCATGATGATATGTTCCATGGCCTTGCAGACCAGGCTCGTTAGACTAATGGGGCGGTAGTTCTCGGGGTCCGTGGTGGCTCCCCCTTTGTGGAGTGGGATAACTATCAATGTGCACCATTCAGTGGGCACAAAGCCTGATGTGAGGCTATGACTGAACATGGTGCTTAGGTGGGGTGCCAGTTCATTCTGTACTTCATGTAGAATGCAGCCTGGAATGTTGTCAGGTCCCATGGATGCTGTGTTCTTGGCTTTGGAGAGTGTGTTTTTTACCTGTGCAGCCGTGATTACAGGAAATTTGCATTCTTCCGGTACAGGGATGGGCCTTTTAGGGGGTAGGGAGGAAAGTTAGCACTGAACCTATCTGCCAGGATGTTGGCAATATCAGTTGGTTCTGTCTATTTAGTGCCATTGTGCTGTAACTCAGAGCAGATCTGAGTGTTGCCATTGAGATTCTTGACATAGCTATAGAATGCTTTGTGGCTGTCTTTAGAATCAGTGACAATTTTGTTTTCGTAACTAGCTTTGGAGGATTTTATGAGGGATCTCAGCTTCTTACTGAGGCTGACCAGGGAGTTCTTCCAGTCATGGGATTTTACTCTTTTTTGCAACAGTTTCTTTCTTCTGTTGTGGAGTTTGTTTATGGCAGGGGACCACCAGGTTGACTTCCTTTTTTTGAAGGATAGCATCTTGGTTCTGTTAGGGATAGCACAATCCATGCACTTGTGTAAGTGCTTATAAAGTGCATTTGTGTAGGATTTAGCAGTTGTACCTCTATTGCCCATCTGCATGGGTGTCGTGAAGTTTGCCACTTCTGTCTTAAGAAGCATGAAGTCGGCTTTGGAGAATTTTTTTACGGTGGTTTCCCTAATAGGGGTGGGGGCAGGATGTGGATGTCTAGGCTGATCAGCTTGTGGTCAGATCTGACTATAGAGGAACTGACCTCTGGTGTGGAACACCGGTCGCCTATGGTCTAGGATATTGCTGCCCCTGGTAGGGGTGTGGATAAGTTGATCCAAGGTGTTGGAATTTATAAATTCCAGAAAATGTTGTGCAAAAGAGTTGGTACATGAGTAGTTTTCCCAGCTAATGGTGGGATAGTTGAAATTGTCATTATTAGGGTGTTGGGTTGAATCCTAATATTTTCCAGTGTATCAAGAAACGAGGAGTGGGAATCCTGGGGCATGGTGGGGGATCTGTAGCAAGTTACAATATAGATTGCGATCTTGCCCAGAGTTAGTTGCATTTGGATAATCTCAGATGCATTATGCTGAGCAAGTAGCCTGAAGGTGTGGATTTTCCTTAATGAATATGGATACATCACCACCTTTAGTGTTTCGGTCCAGGTTAGGTGGCAAAAAGGTGTGGTATGAATTATAGACTAGTAATGCAGGGGTGCTCTCTGGAGTCTTGAACCAGGTCTCTGTCACTGCACAGATGTCAATGTTATCCATTTTAAGGAGTGCCTTGCATGAATGCATCTTGAGGTTTAGACTTCTAGCACTGAGTAGCATTACCCTCAGATTTTGCTTGGTTGTACCTGTTATGGTGGTGAATTTGTCATTTGAACCTTGCCTAAAAAAGGCACCATAGGGGTGGTAAGAGCCTTAGCCAGTATTCGGAATCCCAAGGGCGACAGGTGCAGGCCATCTCTGACAAAGCATCATGGTCTGTCGATCATGTCATCCCAGGCAGGCAGATACTGGATCCCCTTAGAATGACACCAAAATCTTAGCCAATTGTTGAAGTCAGTCATTTTGTCTTTGTACTGTGGTATCATTCTAGGTGATGGCAGGATGCTACTCAAGACTAGGGTCATACCTGCCTGGGCTACAAGATTGGAGATCTCCTCCATGTCTCTTTTCATGTAGTCCAGGGAGGTACGTCTCAGATAATTTACACCAACATAGACAATGACAGAGTCATATTTGTACTTGTTGTGGAGTGACCTGAGTGCATGCATTATGTGGCGGATCCTGGCACCCGACAGGCAGCTAACAGTAACTTTCTCCTTGTTTAGCCTGGTGAGTGGAACATCAGTGTGCCTGACTATAGAGTCACCTATGACTAGAGTGTTGGGTACGTAGTTATGCCTTATGGGCTGTGATTGAGTGGCACACTGAGTTTGTGGGCTGTGTGTCATTTGGGTTGTGTTGGGGGGTGGAGGTTGCATGCGTTTCTGCTTTGGAGATCTCTGTTGCTTGAGCAGATTTTTATTGAGAGCCTCCGTAAATGTAGGAGTGTGTTATGTGTTGCTATGTGTGTGTTTTGGTGGTGTAGGTTTTGAGGGACTATGTGATGAGTGTGGTGTGGTGCAAGTGTTTACCTTCTCCTGTTGACTGTCTAGTCCAGTCTTGGGTGAAGAGAGCTTTGCTTCCAGTTTGGCTATATAAGTGCATCACTCACAGGTTGTAGTGTTGGGTGATAGGAGGAGAGGGTTGTCTGTGTACATGAGACAATTGCTGCATTGCCCCAAGATGCCCAGATTCATCAGGTAGACAGGAGAAAACACCGGGAGTTGACCCTTAGACATGCCTGGATAGGTGCTTATTTATTAAGTACTAAAAACTGTTTTCCTCTAGACAAGTGAGGAAAGTTGAGTGCTGTAGTAATTTATAACTTATTTAGTGCTTACAATGAGTTCTGAACAAGTGCTGTGCTAACAAAAAACAGATTTGAGTGCTAAAACTAAAAAACTGGCTAGTTCTAAGGGAAAATTTGAAGAGCAGACTTTATGGCGCCAGGAATAGTTTAACCCTAGCTAAGCTGTGATGCATAAAGTGTATATATATTTTTTATATAACAGTAGCAAATGAGCAAACTGATTTAAACAAATTAACCAATAAAAAGCTAAAAACTGAGCCCCGTTCCAGCAGTCTTCGATCAGAGAAGTTCTAACTGCACACTCCTGCCACTAGGGTGCAGGGGAATCTTCTTCCAAAAAAAGATGGTCTGGATTA
The DNA here is from genome assembly GCF_019279795.1 of Protopterus annectens. NCBI lineage: Eukaryota > Metazoa > Chordata > Ceratodontiformes > Protopteridae > Protopterus > Protopterus annectens. The sequence continues at coordinate 941,200,600 of NC_056728.1, read as the reverse complement.
GTGCTCAAGTTATACAACCAAAGCTAGATTCAGCAGGTCCATTGGTGTGGATGCTGGCAGGGTGCTACTTAGAGCTAGGGACACACCTGCATGGGACACCTCTTCAGCATGCTGCATTCTGTGGGTATTCCCATACAGAAGTGGGGGACATATTGTACTTATTCCCAACAGCAGGGATATGATCTGTGAGGTACCTGTGGCTGATGGTGGGGTGAGCTGTGTGCATGTGTGCTATGGAAGCTACTTACAGCTGACTCACAGATATACGTGGAGCAGTCCCCTTATGCTGGCTTGTGCTGGGACATCAGCATTTTCTCAGTACTTCATAACTGTGCCTCTTGTGGCCTGCCAGTGTTTGGCCAGACCACATCAGTGTTCCATACTACACAGACAACTAATGTGCTGCTAACCTGTTTGTACAATTCCAAAGGTGTGCCCATTTGACAGTAACATTTTATACACTCTCTGTCTAGGGTACTTCCACCTGTGTACTGTATGTATGTATGTATGGGCCCACATTCATACCATGTCCATCTTTCAGATGATGACAGACATTACATCCAAACAATTAGTATGGATTACTGCTGGATTGGGTCTTGCTGGGATGCATTGTGTTTGGCACTGCAGTTGTTAGAACTTGGCCCTGTCATCAAGAGTACTGACCATTGGCCACCGGGACACAACCCTCCATGCCTACATGCTGACCACTTTCACACAATATACAACACACAAAAACCTAACACACAGAGTCCTGCATATTGTACATGTGCAAAAATCTATCCTGCTAATTTGGCCAGCTCAGGTAATCTGTGCTCCACTGTTATTATACCCACATGTACATGTTACTACATTTCTACATAGGATTGTGTGTATGTGTGTGTGTGTGTGTGTGTGGGGGGGGCACACCTGACAACTGTAAACATTTGCTATGACCATACTGGTATTTCAGGTACTCTGATGGCTTCCATTTCATTCTGTATTCTGACCTATCATGCATATTACAGGCATATCAGTGTAGTACAGATCTTAGGTTTTATTGAATCCAAACACAGGTACAAAGGAATAAATTCGAACACAAATCCACGCACTTCACCAGTAACTTGTTTATTGTAAACGATCTGGTACCTCGGCCTTTCGCCTTCAATGGATCACAATAAATATATGTTTTCACAAGCATATATATACACACACATATATTTAATTAATTAGCACAAGCACCTGACAATTAATTAATCAATTAGTAACTAATCATAGATTTAAAGTGACATTTTTCGAATAAAGTTAAATTTTATGAATAACTTAAAGAAGAGAAACAAGCTATACAATTCCATATAGAAAAATAGATTAAAATATATATTGATAATTAAATACCCAATTCCAAATTAAGTCTATGGGGCTTCAAAGTTTTATACTTTAAAATCATTTTCGTTTACAACTCAAGTAATTTATAAGAATAATCTCCCCCTCCAAGAAAAAATGATTTACCCAATACACAAAATTTCAAACTATTTGGGCAACCACCATGTTTTTCAAGGAAATGTTGGGCCACAGGGCTAACTTCACTGTGGTTTCTAATATCTTTTAGATGCTCCAAAATACGAATTTTAACCATCCTTTTGGTTTGTCCTATATACCAAATATCTACACATGAGCAGCTTAGAATATACACTACCCCTATTGATCTACAGTTAAAATAAAATCTAGGAACAAAGGGTATACCATTAATCATATTTACATTAATCACCCTCTCACACAAACTACAATGACCACAGGAATATGTACCTGGAGAGACATTATGTTTTCCATCCCCTTTTAAAAAATTATAATTCAATAACTCTTTAAGATTTTTCCCTTTTCTATAGGAAAAAAATAATAATATGTTTAGGAAAAAGGTGACCTATGTTCTCATCCTCACTAACAATATACCAATATTTTCTAACTAGATTAACTAGTTCATCTGACAGAGGGGACATTTTTGTCACATAAAATAACCTCTCCTCATCATCATATTCCTTATTATTACTAAATATTCCAACAGTAGATCTTTCCATCATAACTCTGGAATTTAAATTCTCACATGAATTTTCGTCTAAAATCCCAAGTAACTTATTTTTGCATTTAAACAAATGGTCTTTATCATAACCCCTCTTAATAAGCCTCACCTCCACATCATTCAATTCAATAACCCTCTCCATTATATTACTAGTGTGATCAAAAATTCTTTTAAATTCACCTGAGGGTAATGAACGCAATAAGTGCCCTGGATGCATGCTGCTAGCATGTAAAAACATATTTACTGAAGTACTTTTCCTAAATGGCCTAAAGCCAATATGTTTTTCATCATTATATAAAGTTACATCTAAAAAATTAATTCTTTCCCTATTCAATTCATAAGAAAAGGTCAGACCATGTTCATTCTCATTAAGAATCTCAAAAAAATCCAAAAAGTCACAAGTATCACCCCTACAAATTAAAAAAAAGATCATCAATGAAATGTTTATATACTACAATATTCTTTTTATAAAATAAGGTGGGATAAATAAATTTTCTTTCAAAAAATCCCATGTAAATAATGGCATATGAGGGTGCATAAGGTTTTATTGACCTACATTTCAGTTTCAGACTTCTTACACTTCAGAACTAACATCCCACTGCCTGTCCTGTTGTAGTCTGTCTGATTGGGTCTGGAGGGGGGCTGCTCTCTATTGCCATCAATTGGCAGCCTTAGCACAGCCTTTCTTTGTGGTCATCTGCACCTGTCCTGCTGGCTGTGACTGTTGCTGGGCTATGTGAGCCTCACTGACATGCATGTGTGTGTCCTATGGACACACATTTGGCCCACCACATGTACTGCAGTGGGATTTGTCACCTTGTCTAGTACTTCCTACTTTGCTGACAACAGTATTTGTTATGGATTTCATGCTTCCCATATAGGTGTCCAGTATCTTCTGCCATCCCATTCAGCCACCCGATTCCCTTGCATGCTCACATCCATACCATACATACAAGTAGCAGAACTTACTGCTCCATTCAGCAATTGATAGTGAGAGTGACTTACCTTGTGGCTGTGCCAGTATTGAGGATGGTCCTGGAGGGCTGACTATGTCGAATGCACATAGTACACTCCCTATACATGGTAATGCACAGGTAGGGTCATGTTTGGCATCCCTTTTACTGTATGTGCGAGTCAGAGAGAGAGGTGTCATTCCCTGGGTTCCTACTGTGTCAGTGTATGTGCTATACATTGCCTCTTTGCCAAAGCCTGGGCATACTGGGCACACCTCCTTCTCCCTACAAGGGCAGACTGAGGTTGTTTTTCCTCAGAGTCACTCTGTGCCTGTGCTGGCCTTGACAATGGTGGGGGACTGTGTAGTCCTGCCCTATGCTGTTCCTGCTGTACCTGTTTCCATAGGATCATATTGTATAGCATGGCACATACAATGACAATTTGGGTACATGTACCTGGACAGTACTGCAAGGCTCCACCGGATATGTCCAGGCACTGGATCCGTGATGTGAGCATCCCAAACACATGCTCTATTATGATTCTGGTCTGTGCGTGGGCCTCATTATAGAGTTCTTGTTCATGTGTGTGTGTGTGTGTGTGTGTGTGTGTGTGCATTTCTGATGGGTGTCATTTGCCACTGCTCCAGTGCATAACCAGCATCCCCCACTAGGTGGCCATATGGGATGTCCCCATTGGCAAATCTCTGGTACAGCTGCATCATATGCCAGATGTGGGAGTTGTGATAGCTTCCAGGGCTGCCAGCACACACATTCATTATAATGCCCTGGGCATAGCACATAATCTGGCAGTTGATAGAGGGGAAGCACTTGCAGTTTATGTAGACTGTACCCCCTTACTGGGTTGTGCTTTGATGTGATGTGGTGCAGTCTATAGCACCCACTACCTCAGGGTGTTCTGCTATTTGGTGGAAGAGAGGCATATTGCTGGTCAACGTCTCACATGTGTTGTGGAAATATCTGTGCTCCCCGGCATATGCTGACATGGCATCCAGGAACTGGTGGAGTACCCTGGATACTGATGCCTGTGAGATCCCCATGATGTCCAAAGTTGGCCTTTGGAAGGTACCTGTGGCTAGTATTCTTAAGCCTACACATACCTTGGTATCCACTGGGATGGGTTCCCCTCTGTTGGTTCTGTGTGTGAGGCGTGGCAGGTACAGCTCAACAGTTTGCTGTAGGAGGTCCCTGTCCACCCTATAACACTCCACTATCTCTAGCTCATGTAGGCCTTGGTAGGTCACCCTGGGTCTGTACACTCTTCTCCTCCTCCTCATTGTGGGTTGGTCATCAGCATTGCCATCCTCACCACCCTCAACCTCTTCCACATGTTGATTTATGAGAGCAAAAGCAGCCCCTATCATTTTGTTGCTTTTGTTAGGTACAATTTCCCTGTTTGTGTACACCAGTGGTGTAGAGTTTGTATGAAAAGCCAGAGAGAAAGGTGTTTGCATAGTTTATAGTAGTGTGCTCGGCTGGGCTGCTGCCTATGTAATTGTCTGGTTCTGATACATTTCACCTGCCAGCTATGCTAGTTCTCCTTGATTGCCTTCCTACTGCTATTTTCCCTTCCCACTGCCTTTCTGTTTAAGCCCCAAGGCACACTGTGTAAACCCAGTGCTCAGATGTGAATGGAGTTGCTATTTCATGTGTTTTTTTTTTTTTTTGTTTGTGTGAAACCCTGTGTGTGGCGCACACACCCATTTAGGCAATGTAAAGACTGCTAGGCAGCTTCAGACATACCCCCTTCCTTAGCTGTGCGTAGCGAAGTGCAAACACGGGCCACAGAGCTCCAATAAACTTACAGCATGCATGACACCCCCCCTTATGAAGTCATCTAGCTCTTAGGCTTACACCGTTGTCTTATTGCACCTACATGGTTGGGTACAAGCTAGCACTGAGGGGAAATCTTTGATTCAGTATCATTGCCCTCATTTGCATAGGATTGACTGCTAATGCATGGTTACAAAACTGATACTCAGCCTTCCACCTTAGCAACCACTATTCCATGGTCTTATTGTGTTATGCATGCCATTGACTATTATGGTAAAATTATGGTTTTGGTTTAAAAGCTTATTTCCAGATTTTTTTATTATTTCCGGGTGATCCCATTTGCGTACTGCTGCCCTGTACTTAAACAGCCGAAATCGGCCAACAAAAAAAAAGTTAATTTTCCTAATTTTGAAATTATTTTTCATGCCTAAGGCCATATATTTGGCTTTTGGCATGCCTAACCCTTCTAATACATGCATTTGTACAAGCTTTCATGCCTCCGTTTTGTAGTTTGCAGAAATGTATTCAGCTACTGGCTGAATACATTTCTGCAGTCTACACTATTCCTGCACGGACGTCTGCCTGCTTCCTTGATCGATAATTCACCTCATTTGCATGGTTTTCACCAGCAAATGAGGTAATTAGCATACAAGGGCTGTGTCCATGCAGGAATAGTGCAGGAGCGATTGTGCACATCCAGGGAGCTTATTCCTGGATCGCACAGCAGCCATATTACCGCAGCAGCTCTTGCACTAGAGCTTGCTGAATCCTGGGGATTGTGTATTACAAATATCTTCAATAGTAAAGGACAATATTTCTTAAATGCTATTTTTAGACTGTTTTTATATTTGAGACTTTATCATACCAGCTATCACACCACATACTGAAATGTATAGAAGTTATTTTGGAAAGATTAAATGTTACCAAATCATTGCTTGCACTTGTACTATACCATAACATTTTTATACCTAGAAATGTTAACAAATATATGTAAGTTAAAAGAAATTGATATGCCATATTTAGAAAGCAGTAAGCAAAACACAGAGGAAATCAAACAAGCATACATTGAAATGTTCTGGACCATAAATAGCTGAGATTATTTACTCTGTATTAGTAATGCATTTTCATCAGTGAGTGCATGAGTTGATAAATGTTGAGGCTTATACATATTACAAATAGTTAACAAGCTTGTCATATGTGGATTCCCACAGTAAAGATATTTAAATTTCTTAAAGTTCATCACAGTGTCATAGCCACTTAAATTCTTTCATCCTTTATGAGACCAACACATGGGAATTTCAAGGATTATGTCTGTTAAGTATTGATATTTAAAAGGCTTTGGCAAAGCTAGGCTGTGCAATGAAAGATAATTCCTCCACAGCTGAGCAGGGATCAGAGTCACATGTCTGTTGTTTATGAAGTCTTCAAGTCTCTTGAATGACAACTGTTTCAAGCATGCTGCTGTGTATATAAACACCAAGTCATTTGACAGGTTTGCCCAGCGATCTGCATTGTATGTTTCGTCCTTCCAAGGTATTACTCATTAGCCCTGAAGCCAAAATGGCTGCAGTTATAGACTTTGGTTTTCTGGACTCCTGTTAAAGTAACGTTGGTTGGACTCTATCAGATTATAGTTGTAATCTTATTCATTGCATTATTGGGATTTATTAGAGGCTGAAAGATATGAATGAGTCAGCAGGCCCTGCAGGCATTTGCAAATAGAGTTATTGTGAACTGCTAAACAGGACATGCTGCTGTGGATTGGTGGGGAATGTAAATTCCTGAAAATGAAGTGAACAACAAGCACTGTAAAAAAAATCACTGATTCCATTCTTACTAAGGTATAGCATGTATAGAAACATAGCTAACAATGAAGAAAGGCTATGTATTTAGAAGTAGTTGAAGTTAGTGGTAAAGATATGCAGAATAGCTCACTTCTTTGAAAGTCTGAGGTGTAGGCTGGAGACATAGTAGAGATTTTAAACCTGTAAGACCATTTGTATTCCAGCATTTCAGGAAAAAGCAATAATGGATACAAACACCTGAGGTCATATGTAGATGACAAAACACAAGATGCCAATCCAGTGCATTGTCCAGGTTTGGCATGGCAGCATTTTATAATGTGTCTATACCCAGCAGAAAAGTGATTACTGTTGTTCTTTTGTCATGATGTCTTTCTGCCGTATTTAGCTAGCTTCCTTTCCATATTTGTATGCAACATATACTTCCTAATGGCTGTAATTAACTTTGGCTCATAAGAATGCACACATTAAGCTGGTAAAGATAATTTTTCCATAATTTTATTTATATTTTTCCTGTTTTTACACAGAGCCACATCATTTATGTGTAGTTTCACAAGTACACTGCAGATGCTCTCTTTATCATGTTTTATGTTACAGCAAACTTTGCAATAAAGTGTGTAAAATTATACTATTTTCAAACCCAAGTCACCTGAAGATAACAAATGACCATGAATTATGTAAAAACGTTAAAGGTTAAAATAATGCATGCACAATTTATTTAGTTATTTATTGACATCTCACTGCTAGAGAAAGTCCAAGAGGGTAGGTGTCTATTTTCAGCGGAGGCCCGGGGAGAAAAGCTCCAAAGTATTACAAAAACATTTAAAATCAATACTTTTACAATCTTGAAAAATAATGCAAAGCCATGTTTCAATGGCTGTTAAAGCTTCTTGCGTAATTTTTGAAAGGTATGCCAGGTTGTCTGATGTGAATACGAGCATGGAGTCATCTGTGAATTGTATTAGGGAGGCCTGTTATGTGGATCTGTGGAGGGTGTTGTGAGAATGTTAAAGAGGAGACCACCAGGTATAGAGCCTTGCAGTACACCAGCAGTAAATGGGAGGTATGGACAGAGGGGAGAGTGCCATTTTACTGACTGATACCTTTTGGACAAGCACCTTCTGAGCCATAGAAGAGTTAACTCTAGTGATGACATTTGAAGTAGAGGTTTGCTGTGACAAACTGTGTCAAAGGCTTTACACAAGTCTAGAAATGAGTAGGAAACTAACTAGTTTGCTGTTTTCTCTAGCTTTATTGATGGCATCTATAATGGTTAGAAGTGCAATGCTAGTACTATGGGAGGTATGGAAGACATGTTGTATGGAGAGAGGAGTTCTTCCTGCAGGAGACAGTTTAAACTTTTCATTATAGTTATTAACCTATTCACACTACTCAACTTAACACGAATACACTGCACTTGAGTTCACAAACACCTGCCAATGTCATTGGCTGTTCATACATACAAGTACATTAACAATGTGTACGACATTGTGTATACTTAATCTGAATATGGATATTTTGTGCAATATTTTATATCTGTCAACAATATCCTCTTATTAAGAATTGTATTCATCTATAGTGTGTTTTTGTAAGATGTCAGTCTGTGGTTGAAATATGAGTTACATCCTCTACCCTAGCTAACAAACCTCATAAATAAATAAATAAAAGCTAATTTTAATTCTGATGTCCTTCTTTTATTCTATTTTACTATATGTGGTCATATCCTTTTCACTAAATGATTTAGACATTTGTTTTATTTTATTTCATTTTATTTTAATCTTTTGTTAACTATGTATCCCACCATTTTACATCAGAGGTCAGAAAATGCTGCCTGCTTAAATGCATTCTGTAGCACCGCCCGATATGAAAGTGGATATTGAAGGAATCAACCTAGAGAAGTGCATTAGCTGCATTTATCTTTACTCTGAGTGTCAGAATATTCATTGGCCATTCTGTAAAGCAGTTTGACATACAAACTGCCATATTCTTCATATATCTTGATATAGCATGTATTTATTCAGCACTTTGCCATATCATGCATGTGAAGAAAAAGATGGCCCTGCATTTCCACGATACCCAGAGACCCCCATATGCTTAATGATGGAAATGACAGATGCTGAAGTATACATTACAGGATGTGGATAATGCTGTAAGAGAAAGTATCTCAGAGGCACAGGTAAACTGCAGAAGAACACCTTTTGTGGTATTGCTAAGTGTGAAGATAGCAGTAAGCATTTGACTGCATGTTAGTATTCTATGAAAAGGTTTAGCATTCTTTGATGCAATGCTTATGACAAGACATTTTTTTGCAGAGGTCTGATAAAACTATTTCACTTAATCTAGCATTCTACCTGAGGCTCTTTGAAATTACAAATCTTTAACTCTTATCTAATATTTATCATATATATCCAAAGAAGTTAGTGTCAAGTGAAATAAACGTGGTAAACCCTATTAAAACTCTTCATATAATGATGGACAAGCAATGCCCTTAGGACATGTGCTAAGAGTAATAATGTACTGAATGTGGGCCTAAATCTTATTGAATCTGTTAAAGGCAAAGTAGTAAAGACAATAAAGCAAATCCCCTTTGCTGTGGACAATTTTTTTGATGAGCTGGCCTTTGTGAAGGAACTGTTTGCATATAGTAAAAAATGATCGGTATCAAATTAGAAAATTAACGTATTAAGTTAAATGCAAAACCTGGGATTTAAAAGCTGGAATCAACTGAAACAAAGCCATCCTCCAAATGCAATAAATAAAACATAAAACTCAGGAAAGAATGGTGTTTGGAAGTAAGGCCCCTCAGAATATTGCTTTTGTTTTTTAACCTCTCAGAGGTTAATGTTAGGACAAACAGTATCATTATAACTTACAAATTCTTAACCAAAGAGCTTAGTCTACTAAAATGTGACTTTTCTTACACAGAAAGGGGTCTTTGATCTTTGCAGCCAAAATGGATACCAGGAATAGGTTCCTGATCTAGTATAATGAACATACACAACTTAGATAAAAACGACATTTTGCAATCACTTTCAAACATGTCCTTGATATGGCGATTAACACAAATAAATTTACATCTGTCATCTACAAAAAGAAGTCCATGACACATAAGAATGTGGACATGACGGTTTACTTACAAATACAAACACAGTACTTGACAAAACAGAAAGTGTTAACTGATGACATCTTGAGTGCTTTAAAAGGTGTTGAAATGGAAGCCAGCACCAAACTGTTTTTATTCTTGAATTATTCAGCATGTGATTGAAAAAAATGGTTGCTCTCATGGTGCTTTCTCATATAATATGTCAGGATTTGAATTTTACATAAAAGTTGTATTTGTGCAGTAATTGTACGATTCAGTGCTATTTGACATTTTACACACATTAACTATGAATTGTTATTAGAGGGCATATCAAGTCTGTAACTGTGCTTTGATTTTTTTTTGTTCTTATATGAATACTTGTAAATACTTTCAACATTTTCTATAAAAATGTACCTCAACTGTGTTAACTAATCAGCTCATATACTTGTGGATTGCCAGAACTGTAATAATGTTAGCCATGCTTTGGCCATATTTTGTGGCATATCCACTGAAACATTTTCATTTAGGAACGACATACCATTATTTCATGAGGTACTACCTCAATTTTGATGCTGTTTTTGATGATTGAGAGAAATCTGCATCTTACATTTTCTTTGAAGCAGATACACCAAATCACTGAAATACAACCAGGGGCAGATATTCTAAACATGTAGCCTGTACTGTATTGAGTTGCTCTGCATAAAACATACATTCACTACACTAATACTGATGTGCATATTTCCAGCAACTTGCTACTTTTAACATTGAATTATAAAGTATTTACTTTGAATCTACTTTGTCAACACATTGACTAATTTAAGCTGCAGATTTAAATAGGTGCATTATATATCAGTTTCCAAGTCTTCTATGCAATAGTATAATATATTACAGTCCTGTCAAGCTCTAACACCTATTTTTGTTACTGTCTTATAGTGACAATTAGGATGAGAGACAAAATGGGAGACTGTGGAAGGTAAAACCTTGCAGATTTATAGGGCGAGTAAGTGTTATCAAACATCTTACAGCTAAACTTTCCACTAAAGAAAGAATGAATGCAGTAGTAATTATATAAATAGAATAGCCTAAATAAACACACACACACACACACGCACACGCACACACGCACACACGCACACACGCACACACAAGCACACTCACACTCACATAAACAAAAGCCTAGAAAAGTTAAGCAAACTAAGTAGCTAGAACCTGCTAGATTGAGCCCAGAAAATGTGATACTGAATGGCTGAAAAACAGATTTGCATATTCCAGGTCCAAGATGGCCATTTCTCAGAATATTCGCTTCTCACCTGGATGTGGCAATCTCAGAGTTGATATATATAACTTTGGGGGGGGGGGGCTTCCCCCTGTCAAAAAGACATTTTAAAGGAGAAGACTGATGTTCAAGATTTGCTCTTCGCCTGGATCTTCAATCTTTTTTTTGTTCTGTTGGCACTCAGCATTACTAGTGTCAACATTTCAGTAGGAATCCATGAAGTATAGTCAGAACATACCTAAAACCAAGCAATAACTGCATCACAGAGAAATTATTGGACACATTAAGCAAACTTCCCAAACATGGATTCTACTTAAACATTGGAAATTAACAGGTTGTTTCTATCTCAGTGAGTCCTAACTAGATGAGGTACTATCTGTTTAAGTTCAAAGCTCCAGTGTCAGACTACTCAACCACTGTTTTCTATAGGAAGTCACTGTGAGCATAGTTTCTAAGAATGTGCCAGCAATAATTCCTTTGTTTTCTTTGCTATTATTTGCTTGGGGTTCAGAGAAATGTATTCATTTTTTGAGAGGGTTAAGTTCCTGATGAGATGAACTTGGTGGATTGAGTTCTCATTGAAATGTAACTTGATGACATTTGGTAAAATAAAATGAAAAATAGGAATGAGTTAGGTCACAGGGTATACTGTGTACTGACCCCAGTTAAACATAGGCTATCTATGAACTGTCATTGATATGTTGAAAAGATACATAAAGCGAGATTCAGGAGGAAAATTTAAAAATATACTAGATCAACACTGTTGTTTACCACCCCTACCTAATGTGAAAACAAATATTAGAAAACAAGAGTCCTTTTCACTTTAACAAAGTTAAAACAGATGTATTAACAACTTACCCCCTTTTTTCATGGAAAACAATCCTCAAGTTTTGTAAATTGATTTAAATAAAATAAAAAAGAAAGTATAGAAGTACAAAAATGAAAACATTCTGACTACACCCATTTCAGTCTACTTCCCTAATTAAAAGCAAACGCATTCATCAACTTTTAAAATACTCTGATGGTACCCAATATGCTTTCCCATGCAAACTGGCAAAACGGATTATTTTAGAATTAAAAAATATATATACATTGATAACTTCTTATAATTTTTTTCACTAAATTATCAGCCTCACATTTAACTATCCTCCTCCTCTGAAGAACTTTGGAGCTGTCATTGTGCAATTCACCCCAAAGGCATTGTTATACAGTTAGTTGCAAAATGGCATTTTCTGACAGATACACAACAGTTAGACAGATAATGACACAGGCATTGTGATGCTGTGGGAAATAAACTGATTTAAAATGTGGTATAAGCCATTTGTTTTTTCTATTGTTAACTCAGACTATGACATTTGTAAGCTATATTTAAGCTTCAATAAATATGCAACAGGAACCTCACCATGAAACTGCATTTGTAGGATATCTCAGCCGTGATGGAAAATTTCTTTTATTCTTTTATGTAACAAAACAAAGTATGGATAAAACCTACACTTTATTCTATTAGAATATAGGGGATATCTTCAAAAAGAATCAGCTTTTTGCATGTAATTGCTAGGAGAGGCATAAAAGAGGTCGCAGTCAAAAACTCTATGAGTTAAGGTTATACATAAAGCCATTTGCCAGACAGTAACAGCAATATGTGAAATACCATTTTTACAATATGTGAGAAAACTAATGTACTTACTCCTGGTCGATGATGAAAAAAATAAAAGGCTAAAGAGTTATGCTCCGCTGAAAGTAGAGCAAAGCTGGTCCTACTCATGGTCTTGCTGTGTCAAAACTTGTATAAGTTCATGTTCTGTAATATGCTTGTACAAGCTACTAGTAACTTAGCAATTAAAGCTTTAATAGACTTCCAGATAAAGTCAGCCAAGTCAGTTAGATATCATGAGGTAGAACTTTCCTTTACAGTACTCTGCATGTACAGTTAATCATATTTCTATTCTTTGAGAAATGTGATTACCACTGCTTATTTAATTTGTATCGGCACCATCTAACTTCTTTATTTTCTGAGTAAACCATTTTATTTATTCACTTCTATGATCTTCCAGGTACTGTTTTGATATATTATTTATTAACCGAGGGGAATATAGTATTTAGCAATGTAGCTTGTATTACTCCTGATATTTGCCACTAATAGGTCAGAGGACTTTGTACATTATTGATTATGTTTGATATATTTATTTTTGTCTATTGATCAAGAGGAGTACAGTGTCTGGTGGGCCTCCAGCAAAATAATTTAGAGTGGTGGGCATTTCTTCCTTGCCAGAATTAAAGTTTTGGGGAACTACAGAATTTTACCAACCTTCCCCGGGGCCTGGAATTTGTGTTTGTGTGTGTGTTTGTGTTCATGTATTTGTCCATGAAAGTAATAATTTGGTTGGATGACAGTTACCAGTGAGGACACCAACACTGACAGAGAGAGTAGTGAGAAAGGGCCTGTTGTGGTAGGCCAGAGAATCAGCTCACTAAGTGGTCAGTTTCTAGTCATAGTCTGACTGTAGACGTTGGAAGATGGTATTCAGGTCAATAGTGCATATTCCCTTTATGCTGTTGTGGCCAGAGTGTATTCAGCATATAGATCAGTGAATCCAGTTTCTGTGCATCTTTTCTACTTCTAATATATTGAGTGCAAGTGGGGTGACTTGAGAGATTATCCCTCTGCTGGCCATCAGACCTATTTGGTGGCAATAGAGAGGATCCAAGTACTTTCCTCACATATCTGACATTTTATTTGATGGTAGGATTTAAACCATCAGTGCCAGACCAGCCATTGCAGGCACTTATAGTTAGCACCGAACATTTTTTCCACAAGAATCGGGTACAGAGACAACAGTAATATGAGACAGGCACAATGTCAATAACAGATTTAAATATTCAGAATTTTAGCAGAACAACAGGACCTGCATCAACATGCATTTTCTGAAAAATAAAAAGTATGAAACTGCAATGTATGGAATTATTGAATGACTGTAATCCTGAAATGTTCATCATATTAATCACTGCCCCAGTAGCTTTAGTTATATCCTGCCAAGGATGTAATAGCCAGCCAGCTTCCAAAGCTTCAGGGCACCTTCCATGCTCCCAAAGTGTCGGGTGGCTCAGGCTGAACTGACTAAAAGACAAGTTTTGGCATGAAGCCCTTCAGAGTATGCCTCTCTGAGAGTTTTTAGGATTGATGGTTGGCTTGTGCTGTTCCTTTGCTGGACAGTTAAGCTCCTCTGGGAGAAGTTGTGCTGCTGGTTTATCATTTCCCTCTTCAGGAAAGTTATTTTAAAGCTAGGAGTATTAAGTTTTAAAGGACTTTCACAAGACTGTAACACACTTTTAAACAATATGCTCATTTTTTCCTGTCAGTTTAAAAGCATTTTAAAGTAACTGAAATATTTTTGTTCTGTGGAGCAATTGTGTTTATTTCACTTTTGTGAGACTGGCATAGTGTTTTAAAATGCTTTTTACTGTGTTTTTCTGTCAGAAAAGTAACCTTTGTGGAATGGTACTGTTTACCAGGATTTGCTGCTTGTCTTCCCCAGAAAAAAGAGATGCCATTTTCATCTTGACAATGGAACAGACTACTGGTCCCACAGCCACTCCTTTCAGCCACAAAACAAAAACATTAAGCAAATAACCCTTTCCACCATAGTGGGCTAGCAATTTGCCTCAGCTGCATGTGGGTGACTCTGCTGTGCCCATTTGTTGTACCTCAGACCCCTCATCTTTTACCCTGGATCCCACTATTATAGTACCTACAGCCACTATGTACTAGGGGTAGCCACATCCTCTCTGGCTGTTGGGGTCCCTTCAATGGACAAGGGAGAACCATTCTTATTGGTTCTGGAGAGGGAACAGGGGAGGTTTCCCTGTTGTTTAAGAATATAGTACCCATCCCTGGGGAAGCTGCTGACCCATTTTTTTCTGTGAAACAGAAAACAAAGCATGTATCTACTCCTCCTCAAATTTCTTTGGATAGGAGTAATTTATTGGGTCTGACTCTGGGTTTAATTCAGGCCATTGCTCCTTCTTGTAAGGTAGTTTCTGGTAAAAGAAAGACAGATACCTCTTTACTTGAAGAAATTCAATATTCTGAATATAAACAGGAAGATGTAGGGATGACTGTAAGGATTTTTCCTCAGATTTTTGATGTAGACTCAGAGGAGAGCTCAGTTTCTGATTCCTTTCTCTGAGACTATTACTAGAATGTGCCAGTGTTTTCAGTGGGAGAACACTGAGGTTTCTCAATTCCTCAAAAAAATGAGTTTATACAGAAGGATTTTCCAGATCCTACACCCTTTCCTCTTGTTTTGTCTGCTTTAAAGGATGTGTGTATTACTGCCTGCTATTTTCCTGATAGACAGCCAGCTGTCCCTAAACAGGCAGATAGAATGTATAAAGTTCCTCTGTCTTTTAAATTTTAATACACTATTCTCAAACCTGACCCAGCCGCTATAGCTCTAATTGATCCCACTGCTGCTAAGTACCTAGTCAATCCCAATCATACTCTTTCAGATAAGGATGGGAAAATTATTGATAGGTATGGGAAAAAAGTATATACTTTGGCAACTTTGATTTTTAGAAGTTTGTATTGTCAGGCTCATATGTTAAAGTTTGGTCTAAATGTAAAAGTATGAGGAATGTCACAGAGACTGCCCTGATATCCTTAAATCCAAGTCTCCCCTTCTCCCTGCCTGCTCCAAAGCAGTCAGTCACCATAGACACCTCAGACTTTGTTTGGGGAGCAGTTTCAGGAGGGATAAAAATGCAGTGGATGTGGGACACCAAGGACAAATGCAAGCACATAAATATCAGGGAGATGCTTTCAATTCTGAACCATCTTTGGTCCCTGGAACCTCATTACCACAGTCATATGGTACATCAACAAGAAAGGGAAAATCAGGTCTTACCTCCTTTGCAGACTAGCCATGTTAGCTTGGAATGTAGCTTCACAGCACAGTCTTACTCTATCAGCATCCTACATTCCATCAGAGCAAAACTGTGTGGCAAACAAGCTGAGCAGGATCAGGGCAGACCCTCACAAATGAAAACTAGATCAGGGGGGCTTCCAAGAATTGATCCATTTGGGGAGTTCCTCATTTAGACCTGTTTACCTCCTCTCTGAACAATCAAATGCCAATATTCTGTTCTAGGACTCCATACAAGAAAGTCTAAAATACATGCCTTTTCTTTTCTTTGGACAGGAATGTTCCTGTATGCTTTCCCACCCTTTCCACTAATATCCAGGGTACTTCTGAAGATTCAGAAACAATCCCCCAAGGTCATTTTAGTAACTCCCTTCTGGCCCAGGCAGTTGTAGTTCTTACATCTTTTGGAAATAACCAGGGGCAATTACCACAAGCTTCCTCACATACTGGAGCTACTCACCCAAGAACAGGCTGTTTGATACACCCTGACATCAGTCATCTTCAGTTGGCTGCCTAGATGTTAGGGTCTTTATTCCTTTCATTTACCTGCTTATTGAGGATGTGCAGCAGCCCCCAAATGCACTCTTTCAAAATAACACCCACATCTACACATAGAGCTACATCTCATGGAGCCTCTACCTCTAAGCCCTTAGGCAAGCCACAACACAATCCAATATTCTAGTTATTGGAGACTCCATTGTGAGACACACTGATTTCCCTCTCACAGGCTGAGTAAGGTGAAAGTCACAGTCATTTGCTTATCGGGGGGCTAGGATCTGCCATGTTATGTATGCACTCAGGTCATTGGACCACAAGTGCCAGCATGACTTAGTCATAATCCATGTGGGAGTAAATGACCTGAGATGTACCTTCCTAGACTATATGAAGAGAGGCATCATGGAGTTCTCGGAATATGTATCTCAGGATTGTATGAGCTTAGCATTGAGCAGCACTTTACTTTTTCCAAGGACGATGCCACAATACTAAGAAAAGATGATTGACTTTATTAACTGGCTTAGTTTCTTGTGTCATTCTAAGGTGGTGCAATATTTGTCAACATGGAAGGAGATGGTCAACAGGCCATGTTGCTTTGCCAGGGTTGGTCTGCACTTCTCCCCTCTAGGCTTTCGAATATTAGCTAAAACGTTGTCTTCCCCCATAGTGCCTTTTTTAGACAATGCAAAATTGAAAGTACTTCCAACATAGCAAATCAAAACTAATAAAATCTAAAGGTATTACCGATTAATGCTAGGGATCTAAATAAAAAAAAAAACACTTCAAGAATGCTGATGTCTGTGGTCACTGAGACTTGGTTTAAAGCCACTGAGAGCACACCAACAATGCAAGGTTATAATGCCTTCCACACATTTAGACCAGCTACTTCACAGGCAGGGACTAAAGGTGGATGTGTCTCTATTTACATCAAAAATAAATATACTTCAAGGCTGGTCAAAGAGGACAATGCACTTGAGCTGCTCCATGTTCAAATCATCACAGGCAAAATCCAATACCACTTCCTTGCAAGCTATAGGTCCCACTCTATGACCGAGGAAACCCATACCATGTATTTAAACTTACTAGAAACACTAACCATCCAACTCAAAACCATACCATGGGTGACTTTAATTATCCCACTATTAATTGGGAATCCTATACAACACCAAATGTACATGCACAGAGATTGCTGGATTTTGTAAACACAAACTCCCTGGATCAGATAGTCAATACACCAACCAAGGGTGCAACCATACTGGATCTCATCCTCACTAATATGGGTGAGTGCTGCACACCCCCTACTGTAATGTCTTCCATGGTAAGGTCAGACCACAAAATGGTCTCCTTTGAAGTAAAAATAAATCCTGGACCCCCAACTAAACCTGGAATATTCAGGAACTACTCTAAAGCTCATCTCCTGCTATTAAGTGATAACCTGGCAAAATTTCAGGCCCCCATAAACCCTGAGAACACTGCTGCCTATGCAGAACTTTTCAAAGAAACCCTGTACAAGCATGTTAATAGCTGCATAGAGGCAGCTGTACACACCAGGAAGAAGTACAGAACTAACCCAAAAAACAAGCCACCCTGGTAGAATCACAAAATCAATAGGATGTCATGACAAAAATTAGGAGGTGCAGGACCCAGCAGGATGAAAGCACTCTCATCAAACTAAACAGACAACTCAGAGGACAAATAAAGTCTACCAAAGCCAAACTTGAGCTAAGTTTGGCCTCCCAGGCCAAGGACAACCACAAAGCATTCTTTAGCTGTGTCTGCAACCTCAAAGGCAATAGACAATTGTGTGCAGAGCTCATTGTAGATGGGGCCACCTATACTGAGCCAGAAGATAAAGCAAACCTCCTGGCTGATAAATTCATCTGTAACTTTACCCCTCTCTCCCCCTCAACCTTCCCCCAGGAAATATCATTAAATATAACACCCACTGATATCACTAGGGAACAGGTCCTTAATGCTCTCTTTAAGACCAAGAACACTGCATCAATGGGCCCAGACAATATTCCCAGTATGCCTTCTAAATAGCAGGAAACATGACCTATTAGGGCCTCTGGAATTACTATTTAACTGTAGCCTTCAAACAGACTTTGTGCCTCATGAATGGAGAATGGCAACAGTTATCCCTCTGTAAAAAGGTTGGCCATTTACAGACCCTGGAAACTACAGGCCCATAAGTCTCACTACTCTTATATGTAAAGCCATGGAAAGAATTATCATGGAGATGATCAACAGATATATAGTAAACCTCCAGACACTGGACCCAACCCAGTTTGGTTTCCTCAAGGGCAGATCATGCCTAGTCAACCTGATGGACTTCTTTGAGAAGGTAACCAAAGCAATGGATGAGGGAAAAATGGTTCATGCTGCCTACCTTGACCTGGCCAAGACATTTGACACAATACCCCACTCGGGCATTATTGATAAACTCAGGAGGTTAGGTACAAACTCGTATGTCATCTAGTGGCTCACAGACAGGACTCAGGAAGTTAGAATTGGGGAGTCCACCTCTACAAAGAGGCCATTCACAAGTGGAGTCCTTCAGGGATCAGTCGTTGGACAGCTTCTTTTTGGCATTTACTTCTCAGAAGTCAAGGCCAATGTCAATGGTCTCTGGATGACTAAATTTGCAGATGATTGCAAATTAGGAACTGTCATTGAATCCCACACTGACACAGATGTTCTCCAGGAGGGCTAACACAGACAAACAACTGGGTCAGAGCCATGGACTAAAACTATATGCCAAGAAATGCATAATAACATCCTGTGGGAAGTTATCCATACCTGGTAACTATCATATTGACAATACACACTTTAGAGCTGACTCAGTAGCCAGGGACTTAGGGACATACATAAATATAATCTAGACTTGGGCCATCACCTGTCTACAGTAGTGAGGAAATCATTTTTGTTACGCAACTTATAAACAGAGGTATGGCATCTAAGTCCAGGGAAGTCATTGATCCACTGTATTCAGCATTCGTCAGACCTATTATTAAGTACAGTGCCCCATTTGGTATGTACCTAATCAGGCTTATCCAACAACTGGAACATCCACAGAGGTTCCTCACTAAAAGAATACAGGGCATAAGTAAAATGTCCTATGCAGACCACCTTTACCTCCTTTACCGTATTTAATCAGTATTACTTTTTTATGTACGTTTCTGAAGAAGTCTTTTGTATAACCTGGACAAAAGTGCTTAAACCTATTAAATTTGTTTATTTCTGACTTATACAGTGTTTGGTCGAATTTGTGCTGCTTCCATTTTTCACTTCCATTACTACTACTTTGAAGTGGTGTCTTGCCGGTTCTTAGTTTTTTTTATGGTATAAGTAAACTTACTATAACACTAGATGTTCAGATGATTACTGCTACAGTAGCCCTTCCCTCCCTCCAACCCCCCTTGGTTTTTTGGTGTGCTTTTTATGCCAGGGTGTGGACATTTATTTTTTTGTTGTTCCTAGCTTTGTTATTTCAGGGCTTAGCCTCCACGTCTCTATTGGCAGGAAATCACTGAAGGACTTTGCACCCAAACTTGTCTTTTGGTCAGCTCAGCTCAAGCTGCCTGACAGCTTGGGTGTGTGGATGGTGCCCTAAACCTTTTGAAGCTGGCCAGCTGTTATATCTTTCGCAGGATATAACCCATAGAGCTAAGGCCACTGGAGCAGTGATCATTAAGACATTTACTGTTATGGTAAGTTTACTTATACAACTGTGCTTTCTTTACCAGAAAATCAAACATTTTATGAGGAGACAGAGCAGAAATCTGAGGCAAAACCAGTGATGTTTGCAGACCCAAGGACAGTTGAGAGTCATGCTCCTAGACAATATTTTACAAATTTGGTGTGATCTTTTAAGAAACTGTAACATTATATGTAGTTGTTCAACTCCAAACATTCCAAAAGTCTAACCATTTTACTAGCATATTAAAAAACACCCATAACTTCATTATTTCTTAATATTTTGACACCAAATTTTCAGCTTGCCATATAGGAGTCACCATTCTGTCTGAAATACTTGTGGTGCAGTCAGTTTGCAGGACAATGTTTTTTGACTGAGTTGCATAATTGCAGTTATAAAAGAGAATGGTATTGGAATTGATAGCTATGTTGAAGATATATTATGAAATTATGAAGAATTTGAAGTTAATAATTTTTGATAATTGTGCTATGTTAAGGGAATGTATAGATTAGATTAATACTCAACATTTCTAGTTAGAAGCTCTGCTGTAAGAGAGTGAAGCCTTCACCATGACACAGACAGCCAGAATTTGATTAGTGACCTTTTGCACTGAGGAGCTGGTGAGGGAAGAGAGAAGAATGATAAGAAAGTGTCAGCTCATCTCTGTCAGGGAAAAAGGTGTGATACACATAGCAGGGGTGAACTTCCATTGAATGAATCCTCAGTGAAGACTGAAGATGCAAAAGGACAACTTGCTTTAAGGGACCAGATCTTCTGAGGCAGTATGTCACTCTGAAGTGAGTGACAGGCCCATATGGTTCTCATTTCCTGTAGAATCAAATTAGACAATTAGGAAAACAGAAAACAAAGCTTGACACTCACCATACTTGAGGGCAAAAATAGAAGCAGAAATAAATTATCAGCAGTATATAATTCACTTATCTGCAATATGAAGCACAGTTTAATATTCACAAATATATAGATGTCCACTTTACAAGAGCAAAACTAAATGACATAGGTTTTTAAGGTGCCATCCTGCTGAGTTAGGCATATGTCTCATAACAATGTATACATGTTGTAATATCTACTCAACATATGAATAGGCATGGACTTTCCAAGATGGCTGCACACTGATAAACAGCTTAGCTTTAGCTCTCAAAGGGTGAAAAATTAAACTGAAAGACAAGGACCAGAAACTATGTCACATTTAATAAATTCAGTTACTGACTAGTAAACACATTGCCTCGATGCCAGCAAAGAAGATACTAAGAGATCCTGAAATAAACTGAGCTAGAAAATTTGATGAGAAAACACTGACTGGGAAGAATCATGCAGCTGTTCAGAAAAAGCAGCTTTGGTGCAATATATGGCTTTCAGTAGTCTAGTGGGAAAAAAGTCAAATGTGCTTAGAGGTGATTAAAGTAAGGGAAACAATGAAGGATTATATCTATTCAAATAAAAAAGCTGGAACAAATGGAAGAAGCTTTAAACAGATATTTAAATGGCCTGATAAAACTGCAAAAATCAGAGGTCAAAATGAAGAAAAGGTTGGCAGAGTATGAGACTGCTCAAGAAAAAATGTTTCAAAAATTGTAGAATTAGAGGACAAAGCACTTAGGGAAAACTTGAGGTTTTCTGCTGTCTCAAAGAAACTGAAAGGAACAGACTGCATTTATTTTATGAAGGCACAAATAAGTAACTGGACTGGTATCCAACAACAGGATTTTTGTTTACTAAAAAGGCATATTGTGTGCATGCTCCAAACCTGGCCATGAGAAAGCAGCCAAGACCAGTGTTAGTAAAGATGTAATCCTATCAGCAGAAAGATTTGATCCTAACAAAACTATGGCAAGTTGAAGACGGTAGCATATATATGGAAAATGATTATTCACTGTGCACCAGGCAGAAGAGAAACACATTTATTCCAGCAACTAGGGGAATGTTTGGAGGCATGTGTGAAATTCAAGCTGCTGCTATATCAAGCTGTCTTCAGAATATTTTTTTTACTGGAAAATATGTCATTTGTGATCCAGATCAGGCTAATGAGGAAATACAAAAGTCTGTCCAATAAAAAAAAAACATCAAACAGAAAGTGAGACTGCTTCTTATTCTTCTGATAAGAAAGCTTATGGAATTCTTCTGATAATAAAGCACATGAAAAAGTTTGCCAGTGTGAAACCTTTTCCAATGTTCCAAAGGAAAATGCTTGGGAAATGGTGAAAGCACAGCAGTTGACTAGAAGAATCAGGAGTACATTGGAACTGAATCAGTGTCTGGAGTTGGGAGATGTAGATGAACAGAAAAAGACCAGCAACACAGAAATCAGTAAATAAATGTGAGTTTACAAAGCATCAATTGCATTTGTGAAATATGGCTGTTCCATAAAAAGTGGAAAGAATGGACTTTTGTTGACTTTGTTAAACTTGTGAAGACCTGAAAGGTATCTACCTCACTTCATGTCATTAATATTTGGAAGGACACTAAGGGAACAGGTGGAGAAAGGAACAAAGGTAACTGTAAGTAAAATAATTTCTGTTCTTAACAGTATTTCTATAAAACTTTTTGTGATATAAATTGCATGTTATATAGTAAAACATTTTCAATTACTGCTGTATGTTATAAAGATACTAAAGTAAACAGATGCACTTTTTCTCTTGTTCTTCTTTTTAGTATTAATAAATATAGGCATTACAATGCAAAAAGAAAAAAGAGAGAAAAAAAGGCTAGACAAAAGCATGTTTACGTTCATAGGCAGCAGGAATCTTGGGTTGTTGAGATGGGGTGCAAAAGTACAATATCATAATATATGTAGAGTTGATATGTTTGGTTTTACTTTTGTATGGGTGAATGTCTGGATTAAGACCCCTGGCTTAATCTAAAAACAAGTTCTAAGTGGAAACAAGTAAATAGGAGAACACTGAATGTAATAAAAAGTTTTCTTTTAGCAATAAATATTTTATCAAGTCTTTAGAAACCTGCAGCTGAGGGCTACGTTCTTTTTACATTTTTTTGGAGACAAGGTGATTATAGGGCAATAAAGGCAAAATCACTGGTTTCTTCAAGGCTAAAAGTTAACCTTTTCTGAAAGCATGCAAGTTGTTTTTCACATCTGGCAGGGGAATAAAGATTAAAAAATAATCAGACACCAATTAGTGTAAGTAGGAGAACAGGCAATAACATGTGTCTTAGCATGGATAACCTTAACTTTAGATTAGGTAAGACATGTTTTCCACTGTCTATTTGGGCAATTGTTCCCTTTAAGAGGTGTAAACTTCATTATCTGAAGATATACATAGTTTTGTATGTTAACAGGGTCTGGGGTGTTATGGGGTGTGTTTGTTTTTTGTTTGAGAGTTTTCATTAAAATAAAAAAGTCTTGTAAAATGTGATATAGGTTGAAATGGAGATGACAAGAAAAAACTGTATAAAAGATGAATCTACCAAACATTAGTGGATGCATGTATTATAAAACCTGGAAATAGACATTTAAAAAGTGTTATGTATGATAGGTGGGAATAATGACTTCTCACCATAATGGTGACACTTTCCATATGATCATAGAATGTGAATAGTCTCACAGGTATAGACAGAAAGTAAAGAGTATTCAATTATATTAAGAAATGCAGAATGCAAATAGGAATGCTACAGGAGACACGTTTGGAAAGAATTAAGCATGCAAATGTGATAACGAAATGATTTCAGGATGGATAGTCAGTGGAACATCATGGACAAAGGAAAAATGGGAGTACTTATGTTAATTGCTAAAGGTCCTGCATTGTGTTAAAGAGAAAATAAGGGAGTACCTAGATAATATGCATGAGTTTAGAAAGATTGCTGATAAGCAACTGTTTTTGACAATAACTTCAGAATACAACAACTTTTAGCACAATAACTTAGGAAACAGAAAGTAGAAGGGGTTGTTGCCAAGCTTAGAGAGCCTATAACAAGAAAAATAACCATGGATCCTATAGCTGTATTAGAGCTAGTTTAGAAATTTTATGAAAATTTGTATAAAGCAGAGAAATGAGAAGATCAAGGGAAAGTACAAATGGAAATATTTATGAAAGTCTTAAATATGCCAAGGTTAGGGGTAGCTCAGGCTCAACAATTAACAGTTAAGAGAGGAGGAGATGAGATAAAAACAATGATGTATAATCGATCTGCAGGAAAGTCTCTAGGAATAGATGGTATTCTGGTAGAAGTTTGGAAGTTAGGAGTAAAGAAAGTGATAAATATCTGGAAAGTTTTGTTAAACAGTATTTTAAAAGGAAGGAAAGTGCCAGCATCCTGGAAGGTGCCTATAATACCTAAAGACAGTAAAGACCCCTTAGATCCAACTTCATATAGCCAAATTTAAATTTTAAACCATGAATATGAATTATTTATGTCTATAATGACTAAAAGGAAAGCAGAGATGTTGCTAAAATTGATAAATATGGATCAATGTGGTTTTGTGCAATGGAGGCAAACATTTGACAACATTAATAGAACAATGATTATCCAGAGGTAAGAGGAATATAAGAGAATACCACTGTTGTTGATGGGTCTTGATGCAGAGAAATCATTCAACAGAGTATGCTGGGATTTTATGAGTAGGGCAACAGAGGCATTTGCATTCCTTGATACAATAATAAGATTAATTATGAGGATATACAAATAATATGAGGCAAAAATCAAGGTGGGATGATTCCTCTCTGATACGTTGTGTCTGAACAGAGGAACCAGGCAGGGGGTATCCTC
This sequence comes from Protopterus annectens, assembly GCF_019279795.1. Lineage (NCBI taxonomy): Eukaryota > Metazoa > Chordata > Ceratodontiformes > Protopteridae > Protopterus > Protopterus annectens. Next base: position 941,175,789 of record NC_056728.1, on the reverse strand, counting down.
TTTGCCCATTGTTATTTGCATTATAGTTAGAACCATTGAGAAAGAAAATAAGGGACTCAGAAATTTAAGGATATCATTGGTATGGTAATCATGAAAAGTTGGCCTTAATTGCAGATGATATTATTTTGTACCTTAAAAAAACAGAAGACATCTGAGTGGTGTGGAACATTCTGAGACATCTCCAAGCTTTTTGGGATATAAAATTAATGAAGATAAAACAAAGTCTATAGCCGCAAACTATGTACCTACACATGAATTGGTTCAGCAATATCCATATTTATGGGGATATAATAAAAAAGTATTTAGCAGTATGGGATAAAAATAATTCTGTTATGGCAGCTACGTATATGTAGGAAGAAACTAAACAAACGATAAAACAAGAACTGGGAAACTGAAAGTTGTTACCTATGAATATGAATAGGAAGATACAAGCATAAAAATGCTTTTAGTCCCTTTAGTTTTATGCACACGTTATGCATATTTTTATCTAATGGAGGATACATTGTGGATAGCAATTAATAAAGAGTTGAAGGATTTATCTGGGAGGGGAAGAGGGCAAGAGTCAAGTGGGATAAGTGTATCCTTTCAATAGAACAAGGTGGTTTAGTCATACCTAATTTGAAGGAATATTTTAGAGCTACACAGTTAAGGCTCTTATACATAACAACACAAGCAGAGAAGAAAGGGATGATGATGAAGCTGGGGGAATGCAATAAATAAGGAGAGAGTGAAATTTTGGATGCAAATCCTTAAGGAGAATAACAACAGTCATATGGAATATTATATTGATAATGTAGCCAAAGTTATTTGAAGAACTAAGCCAGCATTTGAATGGAGAAAGGAGATTCGGCCAATAGGGCTGACTACAATGAGGGGTACAGACAACAGGCAAGAGGGGCTGGAATTTACTGGAGGAAGTTGTCAATGGAACTAAGGTATTGGGAACAAATAATTAGAAAGAGAAAGGTGATAGAATGAGAAGAAGTGAAGAAGGCATTTGGACTGCAGACTAGGGACTGCCTTCCCTATCAAGGATTGATATATTGATATCAGAGTATTGACAAAGAAAAAGGGATATGTGAATCCTAAGTGAAAGACCTGTACTGGTTGAAGTTTAGTTGACTCTAGAACAGATGCTGCTGTTAAAAAAGGATAATTAGTAGGACATGTAATATATTGCACAATAACTATTAGAATGAATCAGAGGAGATTAAAAAAGATTGTGAAGAGAGATTAGGTAAACAATTTACAAAGAAACAATGGGAGGACATATGTATGGCTTTCAAATATGCAACAAGGTCTAGAAGATTTAGGGCTCTTGCTTGGACTTGTGTGCATAGGTATTTTTATACCCCAAGCAGACTCCAAAGATTTTTTCCTTGGGTAATTGAAAGTGCAGGACTGAAAATTAGAAGAAGAGTGAAAGTACCACTTTATATGATTTATGCAGATGGAGTGGTACTGCTTACTAAGACACAATTTAGGAAGCTCGATAAAGTGTGGATCTATTATTAAATAAAGTTAAGAGTAAGGGATTTGGTGATATTGTATAGACAGGGATGTATTTTGTAAAACATGAACTAAGTATACTGGGTATAAGGTTAGAAAGAAAGAAAATGATAGAGAAATAATGGAAGGAAGCTTTAGAAGAGATAAGTGAGGTGGAAGATATGTGGAAGATATTCAAATGTCATTTGAGATGCCTGCATAGTCTTTGTAGGGAAGTTAGGTACCATATGGGAGTTTTTTTCCCTAGGTAAATTTGAAGAAGGACTATTAAAAATAACTTTTGGAATCATATGAGGTTCTAGATTTAATCTTGTAAAGAGAGGAATATTATCTTGAAAAGAAAGAGGATAGATGCTTTTGACGTATTCATCCGCAGTGGACTTAGTATTAATGAATTTACATTGGGTGAAAGATAAGATAAAAAATGAAGAATGAATAAAGTTGATGAGAAATTGTAGAAACTATAAGGAAGTATATATTATGATACATGAAGATATGGAGATGAATATGTTGAAAAATGAGAGATTGGAATATAGAAATAAGCAAAGGTAAAACAAAAAAATATGGTATGAAGAAATTATTGGCAAATATTATGTGACATCATGGTAGGACAGAAGTAAAGACAGACAAAAAAGGTCTAGGGGAATAAAACAAATTACAGATTTTATGTAGAAATTTATATTAAAAAATTACAGATTTTATGTGGAAACGTATATCGAAGAAGCTACAAGTAAAAAGTCAATGAAGTGTAAGTAAGTGAGTGAAACAATGTGTAGAAATTATAATATTGAGGAAACTTTGGAATATGGACTGATGGAATATGAAAGAGGAAAAGAAACGTATAAAATGTTTAAGGAAGACTATTAAAATGAATGTTTTGAAAATATGGATTTAGATATAGTACATGGAAAGTATGGGAATGTTACAAAAAGAACATAAAATGACATGGCTAAAATATGAGTACAGTATGGGCTATTTAGAATTGTAGATGTGAGGAATTACTGTGTGATAAATTGTGGGACAGTGAATTAATACTGAAAATAATGAGTATGAAAAAGGGAGGGGAGATGAGTGAATCTGCATATATAAGAAGTTCAAATAAATGATGCTGCTGCATGATATTCTATATCTATCTGAAGTACCACCATCATGGGCAGATAGAAATATGGACATGGGAAAGAAAGAGAGATTTGATATGGTGCAAAACTTATGCAAAGGAGAAAGCCAAGTCAGCTAATATACAGAAGGCAGTTTCAAAGACATTCGAACAAAAATACAGGCAAAGGCATCCAGATATGGAAAATTTCACAAAGACTAAAATCAGAAAGATATAATGTAGAAAATACGATTAGTAAAGTAGAAGTTGAAGAAATAGAAGTTGAAGTTATGGAGTGCCTGTGAAGTGAATGATTTAATGTAGAAGGTCTAAAACAGACTACATCACAGCATGATGGAGTGAGTCCCCAGAATAAGGAAAAGCAACGTGTGAAGAAGAAATATGGACAGGGTAAAGGAAAAGAGATTTAATATGGTGTAATATTTATGCAAAGGAGAAAGCAAAACTAACTAATGCAAAAAGAGCATCACCAAAGATATTTGAAGAGAAATATAGGCAAAGGAATCCGGATATGGAAAACTTTACAATACAAAAAATAAGAAGACTAAGAGGAAAAGTAGAAAAAGAGATTAGTGATGGAGAAGTCAAGGAAATAGAAGTTGAGGTAATGGAACAGCTGCAAAGAGAAGGATTTAGTGTAGAAAATCAAATGCAGAAAGCACCACAACAGGATAGAGCAATGGATATCCAAATTAAGGGGAAACCAGTGGAACAGGAAGCAACAGGTCAGGTGCCATATCAAGATATTTTGGAGCCTTCCATAGGAAACCAGTATAAAAGTTCACTTCAAGTTAGGCAGGAAGGAACAGGAAACTGTGGAAACTCTGATGCAGTCAATGTTGAGGAGTGATAGGCCAGTGAGTTTCCATATGACAAAACAACAGATTACACAGGATAAAATTGGAGAGAATGTGCCACAAGAAGATGTTATAGAACTTTCTATAGAATGCCCACAGGAAATGGAAAACAAGGGATGTGCCCTCAGTATGGAAGAAAATGAATTAAGAGAAGAGTTGCTTGATTTAATAGACAGAGACAGCTATATCAAGATCAATGAGAGAAATAGACTGCAGAAGGTTAATAAAACCCCAAAGACTGCAGAAGGTTAATAAAACCCCAAAAGTCAGAAGCTTGATAAAACTAAGAACACAGTAATTAGGACTGTCTATTAGAGACCCATGCGGTATAACATAAGTAAACAGAATATATTACTGTGCTGCTAAATTAATAACTGATAAAATTCTACCACAGGAACATAGGGTAGTGAGAGAAAAGGGGGGCGAAAGTGAATACCATCATGGAAATATCGAACAGAGAAAACTATAAAGCAGCTAAGACAATAAGTGTCATTGTTAGAAGATTATAGAAGAGGGAACAGATCAACAAAAATATAAAGAAAGATATTGTGATAAAAGCAATGGACAGTATTAGAACAGACCAGGATTTATTATGCACTATTGGAGATAACAAATTAAAAATTTCAAACAGGCAGAAAGACTCAGAAGATACAAAGATAAATATAAGGGAAAAAGCACAAAATAAGCAATTTACTGATGACCCAAAAAGGTTTTATAGAGAATTGGGAAATAAGATAAAAGGAATTGATAGACTGCAAAAAAAGAGGAAGTAGATACATTTTGGAGAAGTATCTATGAAGATCCTGTGGAACATAACAAAGATGCTAAATGGATAGAAGAAGTAAAAGAAAGAATAAGAAGTTTAAAGGTACAGGATATGAAATGGGATGAAGTAACAACCAGAGAGACTGAAACAAAGTTAAGAAAAGCCTCTAATTGGAAAACCCCAGGCCCATATGCAGTACCTAACTTTTGGCTTAAAGTATTAACTTCTTTACATGAGGATCTAGCCATGAGTAAGAACTATTTGTATGCACACCCCGAACAGACACCGCACTGGTTAACAACAGGAAAAACAATGCTCTTACTTAAGAGTGAACTTGCAAGCTACCCTAAAAATTATAGACCAATAACTTATTTTCCGACGACGTATAAACTATACACGGGGATTGACGCTGACAGAGTTTATAGTCATTTAGAAGAAAACATAGTTATGGCAGTAGAACAAAAGGGCAATAAAAGAAAGTCATATGGAACAAAGGATCATTTGTTGTTAAATAAAGTTATAGTGGAGAACTGTAAGAAAGAGAAGAATCTAAGTATGGCATGGATTGACTATAAAAAAGCATTTGATAGTATGCCACATTCATGGATAAAAGAGTGCTTAAAAATGTATAAGGTACATCCTACACTGATTGATTACATTACATTAACCATGAAACAGTGGCAGACGACTTTGCAATTAGGCCATGATAAAGGACAGATTATTATCCCAGGGATAAAAATCCAAAGGGGGATATTCCAGGGTGACTCCTTGTCACTGTTGCTATTTTGCCTTGCCATTAATCCATTAAGCTGTTTACTTAACAGCTTAATTCATGGCTATAATTTGGCTTCTAGAAAACATCAAAGTCTAATGACTTCTCATCTTCTCTTTGTCAATTATTTAAAATTGTATAGCCCATCAGATGAGGAACTGAAAGCACAGCTGCAGGTTGTCAAAACCTTTTCAGATGATATTGGAATGTCATTTAGTCTTGATAAATGTGCAAACGCAACCTTTAAAAAGGGAAAATTGCAGCACCAGGAAAACATCAGTGTGGGACAAGAATGTGATATAAAAGATATTGAGCAAGAAGGGGTGTATAAATACTTGGGAATTGATGAAGGATCAGCAATAAAACATGAACAAATGCGAATAAAGCTTAGCAAGGAGTACTTTAGAAGACTTTAAACCCGAAAACAGCATTGACACCTAGGAACAAGATCCAAGCTATAAATCAATTTGCTCTTCCTGTCCTAACTTATAGTTTTGGAGTGATTGACTAGCCTCAAAAAGTGTTGGATAAACTGGATATTAAAACAAGAAGGATGCTTAATGATCACCAAATGATTCATAAAAATCAGTGCATATCAAGATTATATATTCCCTGTTCTGAAGGAGGGATGGGCCTCCTTGAAATTGATTACATATATAGATCTGCAATCATGGGACTCCACGTATATCTACTGACCTCACAAGATCCAAATGTGGTGAAAGTTTTGAAATGTGAAGAGAATAAATCTAAGATGACATCTCTGCTTAATTTAGCAGAAGCATATCAATGTCAAGCAGGAATGGAAATCAAACCAGAAGTGAATAAAAACCAGGCAGCAACTGAATGTGCTAAAAAACAAAAGAAAGAATATAAGGTGAAGGACCAGATGAGAAGGCAAGACGTGGAAAAACATAAATATAGTTGCAAGCATAGAAAACTTCTGGAAAAGCCCCATGTTGATCAAGAATGAATGCAGGAATGGTTAAGGAGAGGTGAATTTACATCAAGAAATGAAAGGTTAATATTGGCAGCCCAAGATAGTGGGCTACATACACGGTGGTTTACTAAGTCCTTTGAACATGTGGGAGAAACAGACATTTGTAGGTTTTGTGGAACTGAAATGGAAACAGTCACACACCTTATTGCTGGTTGTGACTCTCTAATGGCAGAGGGACTGCATACTGAAAGGCATAATAATGTGGCGAGATTGTTACAGTGGAGACTGTGCAAACATTATGGTATCGAAGTGGATGAAAAACACAGGAAACGTGCCACAGAGAATCATAGAAAATGATGAAGTTTACATCACTTGGGATCACCCAATACCAACAGTCCAAAAGACAGATGCTAGAAAACTGGATATAGTGGTTCAAGAAAAGAAGACAAAAGTAGCATTGATCATTGAAATTGCCACACCTAGTAACTATAGTGTCTTGCGTACAGAGAGACTCAAAGTCATAAAATACCTCGATCTGCAGGCAGAAACAAGAGCCATGTGGAAGACAGATACCCAGACATTTCCAATAGTAGTAGGAGCAACTGGTCTTATAAAAAAGAATTTACAATCGTATTTAGATATGTTACCAATTTATGTAACACCGTACGGATTGCAGAAGGAGTCATTACTGGTCACGTTGCGGGTGCTGCGAAGAGCACTTTTGGCTAACATCAAAAAGTGAGTGAAACAATACTAATTTCATGAACTTTAATCATACTTTGACTTAGGAATGGGTCCATTCTCGTCATGGTATTAGAAACCCAAAAGACTTGGAGAAATTAAAAATGGCAGAAACCCCAGTGTAATGCCTTGTACAAAGTATCTTACACTTAGGAGTGCAGCATTTTCTCATGCTGCACTGCATTGCCCGTAATGGAAAATGAAACTAAGTGCTTGGACTGAGAATAGAGCCCACATCCTTCCGATCTTCCAGTATCAAAGGTGAGTGTGTGACTTGTTGAGCCACGCAATAGGTTTTAAATAAAAAAAAAAAAAAAAACAGGGAATAGCAGCTCTGCTCACATCTGAGCACTGGGTATGTGCGGCATGCCTCAGGGCTTAAACAGGAAGGCAATGGGAAGAGAAAACAGCAGTAGGAAAGCAATCAAGGAGAACTAGTATAGCTGGCAGGTGAAATGTATCAGAATCAGCCAATTACACAGGCAGCAGCCCAGCCCAGCACACTACTATAAACTATGCAAACACCTTTCACTCTGTTTTTTCCCACAAACTCTACACTACCGGTGTACACAGACGGGGACATTTTACCTGACAAAACTAACAAAATGTTAGGGGCTGCTGTCGCTCTCATACATCAATATGTGGAAGAGAGTGAGGTGGTGAGGATGTGAATGCTGATGACCAGCCCACAGTGAGGAGGAGGAGAAGAGTGTACAGACTCAGGGTAACCTACCAGGGCTACATGACTTGGGGATAGTGGAGCGCGATAGGGTGGACAGGGACATTTTACAGCAAATTGTTGAACTGTGCCAGCCACGCCTCACACACAGAAACAACAGAGGGGAACCCATTCCAGTGGAAACCAAGGCATGTGTATGGTTAAGAATACTAGCCACAGGTACCTTTCAAAGGCCAACTGGGGATATTATGGGGATCTCACAGGCATCAGCATCTAGGGTACTCCACCAGTTCCTGGATACCATGTCAGCACATGCCGGTGAGCACATATATTTCCTCAACGCCCATGAGGCATTGACCAGCAATATGCATCTCTTCCACCAAATTGCAGAATACCCTGAGGTAGTGGGTGCTATAGACTGCACACACATATACATCAAAGCACCACCTGGTGAGTAGGGTAGGGTCTACATAAACTGCAAGGGCTTCCCCTCCATGCGCGATGCCCAGGGCATTATCTTGAATGTGTGTGCTGGCTGCCCTGGAAGCTATCATGACTCCCACATCGGGCATATGACACAGCTCTACCAGACATTTGCCAGTGGGGACATCCCATATGGCCACCTAGTGTGGGATGCTGGTTATGCACTGGAGCCATGGCTAATGACACCCCATCAGAAATGCACACACACCCAAACAAGAACTCCATAATGTGGCACACGCATAAACCAGAATCATAATAGAGCATGTGTTTGGGATGCTCAAGTCACGGTTCCGGTGCCTGGACATATCCGGTGGAGCCTTGCAGTACTCTCCAGCTACATGTACACAGATTTTCATTGAATGTGCCATGCTACATAATATGATCATGCGGAAACAGCTGCAGCAGGAACAGCACAGGGCAGGGCCACACAGCCCCCCCACCTATGCCTAGGCCATTACAGGCACAGAGGAACTCAGAGGAGGAACAACCTGAGCCTGCTCATGTAGGCAGAAGGAGGCATGCCCAGTATGTCCAGGCTTTGGAAAAGAGGCAATGCATAGCACATACACTGACATGGTAGGGACCCAGGGAATGACACCTCTCTCTGACTCACACATACAGTAAAAGGGGTGCCAAACATGACACTACCTGTGCGTTACCATGTATAAGGAGTGTACTATGTGCATCCGACATAGTCAGCCCTCCAGCACCATCCTCAATACTGGCACAGCCACAAGGTAAGTCATTCTTCCTATCAATTGCTGAATGGAGTAGTATGTTCTGTTAGTTGTGTCTATGTTATGGATGTGAGCATGCAAAGGAATCGGGTGGCTGAATGGGATGGCAGCAGACAGTGGACACCTATATGGGCAGCATGAAATCCATAAGAAATACTGGTGTCAACAAAGTAGGCAGTACTAGACAAGGTGACATATCCCACTGCAGTACATGTGGTGGCCCAAATGTGTGTCCATAGGACACACACATGCATGTCAGTGAGGCTCACATACCCAAGACCAGCCTCAGCTAACAGGACAGGTGTAGATGACCATAAAGAAAGGGTGTGCTAAGGCCTCCAATTGATGGCAATGGTGAACTGCCCCCCCTCTAGACCCACACAGACAGACTACAACAGGTCCGGCAGTCGTATGTTAGTTTTGAAGTGTAAGAAGTCTAAACCTGAAATGTAGGTCAATAAAACCTAAGATCTGTACTCTACTGATATGCCTCTAGTCTGCACAATAGGTCAGAATACAAAACAAAATGGAAGCCAGCAGAGTACCTGAAATACCAGTACAGTGATAGCAAATGTTTACAATTGTCAGGTGTGTCCCCCTCCCACAATCCTATGTAGAAATGCGGTAACATGTACATATGGGTTTAATAACAGTGGAGCACAGATTACCTGAGCTGGCCCAATTTAAAGGATAGATTGTTGCATGTGTGCAATATGCAGGGGTCCATGTATTAGGTTGTTGTGTGTTCTGTATTGTGTGGAAGTGGTCAGCAAGTAGGCATGGAGGGTAGTGTCTTGGTGCCCTATTGCCAGTACTGTTGATGACAAGGCCATGTTCTGACAACTGCAGTGCCAACCACAATGCATTTCAGCAATACCCAATTCAGCAGTCATCCATACTCACTATCCAGATGTCAATATCTGTCACCATCTGCAAGATGGACATGCCATGAATGTGGGCCCAGGCATACACACAGTACACAGGTGGAAGTACCCTAGACAGAGTACATAAAATGTAGCTGTCAACTGCACACACCTTTGGAATTGTACATACAGGTTAGCAGCACATTAGTTGTCTGCATAGTATGGGATACCCAATATATATATATGGCACAAGGCAGCATAAGGGGAATGTCCCAGGTATATCTGTGAGTCAGCTGCAAGAAGCTTCCATATCATACATGCACTCAGCTCACTCCACCATCAGCCACAGGTTTATCACAGGTAATATCCCTGCTGTTGGGAATGAGTACAGTATGACCTCCACTTCTGTATGGGAATACCCACAGAATGCAGCAAGCTGAATAGGTGTCCCATGCAGGTGTGTTCCTAGCTGTAAGCAGCACCCTGCCAGCATCCAGGCCAATTGATTAATATGGACAGGAACTATTGCCATTAACACCTCACACACTTACCCTGTCACCCTAGGGGAATACAGTGGCTCGCAACCTGGAAATGTAGGAGTGACAGAATGCACTAGCCTACTACAAATGGCCTGCATCATTACCAAATGCCCTACAGTCTTCTGCCAATGACCTGTGCCTCACCCGTATTGCGAATGTATGTTATCTCATGGGGTCCCAGCTAACAACATAACACAGTCCACAGAACACAAATGCAAGCCCATGTTGACAAATCCCAGTAGCATGCCCAACATGTCCTACTGCATGAACTGCAGACCAACCCCTAAATACTGCTGGGATGAAGGGACAACTATAGGGATAGTTATCGCTTGCATGATGTTAGGAAGAGGATAGAATAACAGAGTGGGGGGTATAGAAGCATGGACATCATGGAGTGTGTGAAGTCTGAAACTCTGATATGTGCCCATACTACCCCTGCCTGCAAATCCAGTAATGGGTGGCTACAAACCTTCTCGTAAACCACAATGTGAAGGGGAACTGACCAGATATATGACCCCTGCCTCTGGGTAACCTGGGTGAATCTGTACAGCTGAGAGGTATGTCCACAGTAGGATATGGCCATTCTGTTACGTCGATATATGTACAAGAAGGGGATCCTCAGCCACCACAGTACCAAGGTGCTGGACCATTTACACAGACCCATCAGCAAGTGTCTGCAGCTACCCCTCCATAATAGCATGAGTGTGCAAGAATATGTAGGCTGCAGACCACAATACTGGACACAGCTTCATTCATCTTGTATTTCCCAGGAAATAACTGTGAGCAAATAAGTATATCTGCAGTAGCTGATGACATAATATAATACAGTGTAAAACAGTACATATGTCTGAATATCTCTGTTAACACCAACCATGTAACACAAGCAGCACAGACACAATAGTTACAGTATTCCACTATCTTTCACCCATTGTGACTCCATATTGTCAACCTATCTACAGATATCCTGCAGAAACAGGTCACTAACTGTAGGTGTAGAACACCAAATCCTTGACTGGAGTACAACCTACCTGGAATGGATTTACACACTCAATACAGAAGGTCATACTGGTCATACTGGGCATGCTGCTACACTTAGAGAAATGAAACCCATGTCTCACAACAACAGTGGACTATACATATCTGTCAGTCGCAGATGTCTGTGCACACACATCACATTGCACATGATTCATGCTCTACACACACACATTGGATAGGAATACTCACACATATCCAAGGCCATCACACTATAATATGTCAAACATACACACACAGAGATGTGGGGAGGAGAGAGACAGACAGTGACAAAGTGATTTCCATCATGAGGTCTATCCAACCCACCACACATCAAATTGGCCAATATCACATGATGTGCCAATGTCAATCACTGTAGACATTGCTTTTGGTAGCCCTCAGCCCTATATTGTCTTTGGTGCTTGTGATAACTGTGTAACATGATAGTACAAATCAGTATTCATCTAGCATTTGTATACCCAGTCTTGTCAAATGTAAAGTTGTGTGTGACTGAGTGTTGTGTGTGTGTTTTCAGAGGAATGGTTTATGACACATTGACACCAACTGCACTTCCCATTGCCCATGTTAGCACTCATGCTGATGTCAGTCACCTTGAAATAACCCTCTGGCCAAGTCTCAGCCCCATAAGCTTTGTGGTGATTGCGATAACTGCGTAATGCTATAGTATAACATACTAGTTAGATAGAAGTTCTAATCCCAAACATGGCAACTGTGAAACTGTGTGTGTGTGTGTTTGTGTGTGTATGTGGAGATGAATGATTTAAGGCCATTCACAGTCACTACACCTAGCAAGTCTGCTGATGTCAGTCACCTTGAAATAACTCTTTGGACAAGGGTCAGCTCAATAAGCTTCTTGGTGCTTGCGATAACTGCATAATGCTATAGGATAACGTACTAGTTGGGTAGGCATCCTAATTCCAGACATGGCAACTGTGAAACTCTGTGTGTGTGTGGAGATGAATCATTTTGAGGCCATTCACAATCACTACACCTCCCATTGCCCTACCGTAGCAAGCCTGCTGATATCAGTCACCTTGAAATAACCCTTTGGAGAAGTGTCAGCCCCATAAGCTCTGTGGTGCTTGTGATACCTGTAATGCTAGTGAGGTAGGAGTTCTAATCCCTGACATGGCAACTGTGAAACTGTGTGTGTTTGTGTGAGAGAGTGTGTGTGTGTTCTTGATAATACCTGATATTATGGACATTCACACTTACTACTCTCCCCTTACCTCTCCTTTAGCACTGCTGCTGATGTTAGCCTGTGGAGAGCACTCCAACATGTAAGCTCCATGGCACGTGCCATAAATGTGGAACAATTTAGTAGCAATAACTACACAGATATGGGTTTGAATCTCATCTGTGACAAGTGTTTATGTGTGTACCTCAAAGATTTTGGCCCCATTTACACCCAGTACATATCTCAGAGCTTGACTTTTGCAGTCCTGCAGATATCATCCACATTAGAAGTACCTGTTGCCAACCCTAAACTATGTAAGGTCAGTGGTGCATATGGGAAATGCATAACATAATGGTCCGTAAAGATTGTTAGAGGTTTAAACCTCCCCCCAGGAGAATGTAAATGTGTGTTTAGGGTAAAATTATTTTTGGGATCTCGCACCCAATACATCACCCAGTGCTAGTATTTACAAGGGCTGGTGATGTTCCTCACCTTAGAAGTACCTTGAGACAACATCCATCCTATAAGCTCTGTGGCACATGCAATAAATGTGGTACACTATGATAGAAATACATAGCAAGGAGGGGTATGAATCTCAGTACTGGCAAGTTTGTGTGTGTCTGTTATCAGTATCCTGTGTGGAGGTTGCTGTGACAGGATCCATTGTGGGGCGTGTTTTGCTAAATTATTATGTTGAGAACCTAGTATATGTCACGATGTCTACTTTACAAGGACAACAGATGTCAAACACCAGAGAGGCTGGTGTAGACAATCCATAGCCCTACATGTGACATTATAGATTGGTGAACAATATAGGCAACCCTTCTATTACTCTGAGAACACTCTCTACCCATGGCTCATACACAAACACACTTGGCTAGGCAGCAACCACTATATTGGTAGTTCCCTGTGTATTGCCTCACAGATAGTAACCACGGTGTGATTGCAGTGGACTACATGCCTGTTGACCACAACAGTGCCACTGACATCAGAAAGTACTGTAATGTGTTATATTTCCTGACTGAATGTGTGTTATCCAGCAAGTAAAAGGACATGTCACCCTGTTCCATCCCCACAGTAGGCAAATAAATGCTTACAGTGGCTCTTTTGCTATGTTCCCCACTGGACACCTGCAACAATTGTAGAGTCTGTAAATGTAACCCAAAAAGGGAATACCATGCCTTATACACATGCCCTGTATGGACAGATGCCACTAACTCCACTGAATACCTGTATCATGCTGTCAATGTAGGTGCACGTACAATCTCAGTTCCATAGCCAGGTTTCACCAAATGAGGTCAGGAATGCTACATCAGAAGATAACAATCTGTCCACACAACATGCCCCAGAGACCTTAAGTGCACTTCTACACATCAAAGAATATGTGTGTGGGATATGTGCACAACCCAGACACTGTCCATGCTATGGAATATAGATCACATACATGGGAAGCAGTGCACATGATTGGCCACCTACAATAGTAACCCAGATGAGTGGATGGTGGAATACAATACCCACCCTTGGGGACCAGTCCAGGGGCTACACCCCTGAGCCATACTGGAGACTCTTTTCATGTGGCCTGATGCCAAGGTATTCCCTTTGCCTAGCCTTGTACAGCCTTCAGGCCCATTCACCTACTACACACCTGTGAAGCAATGAACCTATGCATCTCAGTACTGGCAAGTGTGTGTGTGTGTGTGTGTGTGTGTGTGTGTGTGTGTGTGTGTGTTTGTTTGTTTGTGGAGATTAATGATTTTGAAGTCAGTCACACTCACTACACCTCCCATTGCCCTACTTTAACATGCCTGCTGATATCATTCACCTTGAAATAATCCTTTGGCCATATTTCAACCATAAAAGCTCTGTGGTACTTGCAATAACTGCGTAATACTGCAGTGTAACAAACTAGTTAGGAACATGTTCTAATCCTAATTCTGCCAACTGTGGTAATGTGTGTGCTTCTCTGAGAGAGAGAGAGAGAGAGAGAGAGAGTGTGTGTGTGTGTGTGTGTGTGTGTGTGTGTGTGTGTGTGTGTGTGTGTGTGTGTGTGTGTGTGTCTGTCTGTGTGCGTGTCTTTGTTGACACCTGCTTTTGTGGACATTCACACTTACTACACTTCCCTTACCCCTCCTTTAGCACTGTTGCTGATGTTACTCACCTTCAAAGATACCTTTGGATAGCTCTCCAACATGTAAGCTCTGTGGCATGTGCAATAACTGGGCAACACTGCAATAGCAATAAATAGTTAGGTAGGGGTTTGAAACTCAGTACTGGTAAGTGTGTGAGTCATCAGTATCCTGTGTGGGTGTTGGGGTGATTGTGTAATGACAGGATCCATTGCAGTGTGGGTTTTGTTACATCATTATATTCAGGACCTATAAGTCCCAATATCCACCTTACAAGGCCAACAGTTTTCAAACACTGATGAGGTTGTTGTAGACAATCCTCAACCATAAATGTGTACAGCCATGTGCAATTACTATGTGACAGTATGGATTAGTAAACAATATAGGCGACTGTTATAATACCCAGATACCACTCTCCACCCACGGATCATACACAAACACACTTGGCTCTTACTCACTTCCTTTCTTACTTTGTCTCTGTCTCTC